>NW_020884876.1:23200211-23360251 GCF_003945725.1 Corapipo altera
GGAGGGAAAAGTAAATTGTGCTGGGGGAAGGCTGTCATGTTTTAGTTATTGTTTGCAGAAGAGAACTTAGAAGCATCAGTGGGCATCTAGAAAAATAGTAGGGAAACGAGGAAAGCCCAGAGAAATGCACTTCTCCCACTCTTATTTGGAATCAGCATCCAGAAAAGATGGCACTTTCTTGCAAATTTTCAAATCCTCACAGCTTTGTCCAGATCACATAATTTTTCAGCCTTAAATTCCACAATGAAGAAGATATTACAGTGTGACACTTTCACTTCAAAAAATGTCAGGTCATGCAGTTTACCAGTGTGAATCCCCTGCCATCCCTCATGTAGCTGAAAGTGCTACACACCTCTGAATATCAAAATTTTTGGTTTGAAAGGACAAAAGGAGACTGGAGGATCCTAGTTTTAGGCACCTGAACACTGTAGACTTGATTTTTTTCTCAAATTTCCCTGTATGTAAAACAAAGCCAAATTTAATCTTTACTTGTCCATCATGATTTTTGAGATAATTACCTGCACATAATTATTTTGAAAATTGTAAAGCCTTTAGAGCTCTTCAGATGATAAAGTGGTAGAAAAATGCAAGACATGATAACCTTTTCTATCTTCTTTCTATTAGCATCACTATAACTCATTTTGTTCCTCCACATTTTTCCATAAATATTGCCAAAGAAGGAATCATATTGCCAAGGAATCACATTACCAGAGAGTGTTTTTAAAGTCAAGAACCATATTTTCCTCTGAGTTCTTTTTATGTTAGGTAAATACATTGTCATTCTAATTTCCAAGCATGATTATTATGGCTAATTGCTCTTTCATCCACTGACATTTTTTAGCTGATTAGGTCAGGGGGAAATTAAAGGGCCTTTGCCATAATGTATGTGGAACACATTGTATGTGGACTGTTCAAGGCAGCTTCCACCTGGCATCATCATGTCCCAGATGGATTATTTTGGGTTATGGCAACAGGTTGGTTAATTATTGGGTTATTAATGTAGCAGGTTCCCCATAAGCATATGCTGGGGATTGAATGGTTAATTCATGACAATTTTGCCTTCATGTATGGAACCTGCAAATAATACATCAACAAACATGTCAAAAAGCACACTGATAAGCTTTGTTTGGAACTGAACATATGGGCTTTAAAAAGTTAGGATTTTCTGTGGGGATAAAACTCTATGCTGAATTTTGTTGTGAATAACTACTGTTTAAATTCTTGTCTGCAGATGGATTCATCCTCAATAGAGGGCAGTAGAGGATGAAAATGTAACTTGGTCTATTCACTTTGTTGTGTTCAGATCAATTCCCTAATATTCTTTTAACTGGCTTTAGAATGGACCCTTTTATCTTGAAAAAGAAGGAAGCAAGAGTGTTGGCCATCTGGGAGACACTCTGCCAACACCCAGATGTTCGCATCCTTCTGTACAATTTACTTGATCAGTGCAACATCAAGTTGTGCTGGGTGGGTGGGAGAGTGAAAGCATGGGAAGAAGGGAATAGGGTTTTCCTTGAAGGGGAAAGTCACTAGTCCTGTGCCTTCACAAGGGAAAAATCCTGTTATTGCTTCATGTCTGCAGTCCATTAGCTCATAATAACCAGGGGAAAGAAGAATAAATTCTCTCAGTGAAAACACGTGAAAAGGTAAAAAAAATCCAATGCATGTGTCAGTATAATTATTCTGCCAGAAATAGTAGCAGACTTACCTATGTGGAGGTTTTCCTTACAGCTGGTAAACTCTGCTGGCTTCAGCCCCAGCTGTGTAAGCCAAGTACCCCAGCTGTGTGCTGGGAGGAGATGGCACTGCCCCTGACAAGCAGGTGGGAGCTTTGACAGTAGTAGCCTTTGGCCTTGACAGAGTGACTGCTGTGCTCAGGGCAGGGAGAGAAAGGTGTTGAGATGGGGCTAGGAAAGGAAACCAAAGCCTGAGGGAAGAGCTAGGACATGTTGGAGCTGGGGCACAGCCAAGGTGGGAAAGGCCAATATGGAGCAAAGGCAGGGCAAAGCTCTGAGCAGCCCTCTGAATGTACTGAAGTCTAGACTAAATATCATAACAGAGGCTCTACCTTTTGCTTGAATCCACAAGCACCTCTGTGGGGTGTCCTTGGCAAAAGTTAGGCTCTCTTGAGTACAGTGCTAGGGCTGTACATATACTTGATTGATTTATAATGCATATCACAATACCATAATTCAGTTCCAAGGGTTAAAAATTGCACAGACCTTTTCACAATATTCACTGTGCAAAGGAATGGGGGAATGTAAACACACTTGCAACATATGAGTCTACCTTTTTCCATCTGCTAGTCATAGATATGTTTGTGATCACAGTGCCCTCTTCTCCATCTCCCAGCTTGTTCCCTCATCTTCATTCCTTGCCTTGCCAGGGCCCTTCCTATCACTGCTGTCTCAGATCTGCTCCTTCAATTAGTTCTGACACATGCAGCTCCAGTGCTGACAGCCACGATATCCTCTCTTTATTATCACCATATATTATACCTGATCTATCATCCCTGACCATCCACCTTCTGCTAGATCCCCATCATTGACATTTAGCCATCATGAAAGATCCAGGTCTTTTTAATCAGGTACACTAATTAAAGCTTGTTAGACATCAGGTAAGTTCTTACATGTTGTAGCGTTCTGCCTCTTATTCCAATGCAGAACAGTAGACAGTGCCTCAGGTAGCCCACAGTGCTACTTCAGAAAAGGCTGTGTATTCAGGTTTATCCTTCTCAGTATTTATTGAGAAATATACCATGTCTACTCCAGCTGACAACAAAATGCAAGATAAGGACAGGAAGGAAGAGTCTGTTATGAATTTGGATGGGGGAGTTCAAAGAACTTGAGGTTTTGAGGGAAAGGTCTTTCTGGTCCAGAGCATGTTACAAAGAAGTCTCAAATATTGGATCAGAACTCAGTTTAGAGGCAGATTGTGAAAGGCCCCTGGAAGATAAATAAGGCTTCAAAAGGATGAGGAAGAGAATGCCCATATAGAAGATTTTCCTGTGAGATCTGACAGCAGCATGAAGTGGGGTAAAGAGTGAGTCCTAATCCTCCAAATCTCTCACAGCAGTAACTACAGCTGGGCACCTTTCCATAAAAGGCAAACAAACAAATAAACAGAAAGGCAGAACCACCACTCAGTGAATAATTTTTGCATGGGTATCTACCTGCATCAGCCAGAATTCTACTGGTTCTCCTTTTCCATAATATCCTATGTACCAAGCTTAAATGGGCTGCACTTACGAAAAAAAAATAAAATCACAATCTTTCCGTAAATAGCTCACTTTCCTCTAAATGCCAATATGAAGATGGCTAGAAGGTTCACTAGGGAGAGAAGCAAGACACTGCTGTCTTCACGCTCCCCAGTGGCCAAGCTCCTCTGCCTTATAGCTGCCCTCTTGCAGCAGCTCTGTTCAAAGCTGAAAAACTCCCACTGGTGGTGCTGGTACACTTGGGTCTCAGCGGTGAGAGCTGCCTTCTGCAGATGCATCAGTGCAGCCAGCTCAATAGCACATTTTCCCGGGAGGAGGTAATACTGGTTGGGATAGTAAATAATTAGCTTTTCTGCCTTTGGCTATAGAAATGGTTATGAATTTTTAAGCAATGAGAGTGATTGAAGCAATTTCTGTTTGCTTTCTTTTAGTTGTGTTGCAAAGTTTTGCTTCAAGAAGGAAAATACCCCCAGAGGAGGTTGACAGACAGGTGGGAAAATACAAAGATGCTAAGAGATCAGAAGAAAGTCAGTGAGCATTAAAAGTTGGGGGAGAACATCCTGGTAAAGGGGGGTGGCTTTCATAACAAAGGAATTATCTTTCTGGTTCAGTCCTTCCTATATCTGATAACAGGCTATTCCCTGAGAGAGTTGGCTCCTGGGAAGTTAGTTTCAAGCAGAAGTTGAACATGAAAGTTCATTTTTTGGCAGAAGTTACTTTCTCTTTAATTTATTTATTTTTGTAAATTTATCCTAGCCTTTTTTTTTTTTTTTTTTTAATTAGCAGGATGCTGAAAGATACCGTGGAGAGAAGTTGTCTCTATTAAGACACATAGGATTTAATCTCAGAAGTATACTACCTCCCCCATGGCCTGCTCAAGGCTCCCTGGTTATGCCTTCTCTGCTGATGGCAGTTCTGCCTCCAGGATCTTGTGCTCTCTGGCAGACGGGCAGCAAGGGGTCCCGTGATGCCATATTTTGCAGTGTTGGCTCTTGATCAACCTACTTGGCACAGCGATGAACCTGGAGGTACTTCACATTTTGCACACAATGCCTCATACTTGTTAACTTTATGTCTTGCTTTGTCAACTGAAATCAATATTGGTAATAAGAAATCCACTAGCAATTAATTATAAATAAATTATCATTCCCTGAAAAGTACTTCTAAGGTAAAAACCACAGTAGGATGTTTTCTAAAGGCTCCCTCTTTAGCTCCTCTATTGCATAAATGTAGTAGCCTTACAAATTTCTAGTGGTTTTAAAACCCTTACTAAAACATTCATTTTTTTCAGCTATTCTCCACTTTGTCCTTGACCCACCAACTGACTGGGTCAGAAGGCACCTTTCCCCAGCTTGATTTTAATCTCACTGTTACACAGGCAAAGCAAACATCGCACTCCTTTAGCTGTTGCAAACAGGGCTGAAAATCTGACCATGCGACGGTGGTTGGCACCCATTGATGAGCTCAATACCATCGCATCAGATGAATGTGCATTGAAAACTTCCTCAGGGTGGGAGTGATGGCCCAGAACAATTTGCCTAAGGTGTGGTAGCTCCTAAAATGGGCAAATGTATTATCCCACAATGGCACCATGAGCCATCTTCCCTGCTGGAAAGACTGGATTAATTGTGATTACAGATTGGGGATTTCCTTCAAACCAGCAGGAGAAGCTGAATGAGGCTCCTCCAGGTCCTTCAAGAGGGAGACCAAAGCATATTTTCTGTCTCATGGAGAAAAGTTAGGAGGCTGAGCAAAGAGGAAAGAACGGGAGTAAAAACTCTTCCTGAAATTATCACATCAGTGTAAAGCTGACACCAAAACAACTTAATTTCTTACTGTTGAAGTGACATCAGGTGACTGGAGTGACCAGTTAGAAAAAGCAACTACATGTTTACCCAGCCCAAATCTTTTCTCTTCAAAGTCCTTCTTCATAAATTTATAAAGATGTAAGTCTTGGAAAGAATCTCCTGCAATCACCCTGTCCCACACCTTCCTGTGAACCAAGATCAGGTTTAACCACCTCTGTAAGCTGTTGGTCTAACCTGCTCTCAAATCTGCCAATTAAATGGCTCAATAACCAGAGAAAATTTAGTTCCCAAAGTGTAGATTAACTTTTTTTTTCTGCAAATGACACTGATTTATTTTTATCCTTCTCACAGTGGCCATGGAGAACAAATGATGGCTGTCCTCTTTAAAGCAATTGTTTACATATTAGAAAACTTATGCGTTTTCCCCCATAGTCTTTTTCCTCCAGACTAAACAAACTCAGTTTCTTTAACATTTCCTCATCCCTCATGTTTTATACAGCTTTTATCATTCCCGTTGCTTTCTTCTGGACAGTCTCCAATTCATCTACATCCTCAATTCTGCTGGGCCCTGTTTGACTGTGGCTGACAATCTGTCGCTAAGAAAAATGCCACACTTCTGACTAAGAGGTTAGAGATCTGTTTCCAGATTCAGCATTCTTCCATTGTAGATGTAAGCATTTTAGTTTCTGTTAGTACTCATATATATATATTTATATGCAACAAAACAACACAAAATCTCACATTCTTGAAGGTGATTTGTCAGTTTTGCACTCCAGTGACTACTGTCTTTATAAAACACTTATATGTGTTCCATCACACTTTCTCCACCTAGCAGCATGGCTACTGAGGCAGTCAGGGGCCTTGCAGTTAGCAACCCTTGTAGAAGAGCCTCTTACAAGGCAATGTAATCAAAGTCAGCATTCAAACAGAGACAGAATCAAAGAACCTGGCACGGAAAGAAACGTAGCAACCCTGAAGGCACGAGCAACCAACCCAAAGAGATACATGCCAACTGAGGGAAATGGGGGAGGAACTAATGGCATCAACAGTGGAATAACAAACAAATTTAGGAGACTTCAAAAAGTGAGTAACTGGGCTATCAAACTATGTATGTTTTGTAAGTATTTAAGATAAGGAGGAGCATGGGTGGTTAGAGTGCCCAGGCTTGGTTTAATTCCAGCCATGAAAGCCATTGTGTGTTTTCCTCCTTGGTATCAGTCATGGCTACCAGAAAGCACTTGTGTAGTTTTGAATGGTCCCACAGTCACAGTAAAATCAGAAACACACTATTCTTTTCACTAAGCTTGGAAAAGGGACTGTGCACTCAAGAGCTCATCTGTTTTGTTGATCTGTATCAGCTACAAAACTCATCCCATCATTATGCTTAAGATGTTGTAACTGCTATCATGAAGCTTGCAACTTTTGCTGGTAGGTTGTTTACTCAAGAGGCACACACGGCTCCAGACCAGCCTCATTTCCAAAGATTTCTTTTTCTTCTGTGTGCTGACTGAGGTTGCACAAAATTCTTAGCAAAATACAGAGTAGGTTCTTTCAGCTCTTTATTGAGAACATCTCCTTGACTTCATCTTCCAGACAAATTCATGGATCCCACCACATAAATTCAGGGATCTGTTCACTAAGCTAAGCAGCAGCTTTATCACACATACCTGGCTCCTTCTGTGTTTTGAATCACTTTAAGAAAGCACAAACTCCATGTTGTTTACATCATGGAGTTCTTTTAAATGGTGGAACTGGGACCAACTCATCCTAAGAGTGAAACCAGCAAAAAAGAATTTGGTACAGTTAATTTAGCAAGCTTTCAGCCTGATGCTTATTTAACTAATGTGAATGAAAGCAAAGTTTCTCCACAACCCCTTCTAAACACCTCAACTAAGAAAATAAGCATGAGTGTGGTAAGAGCATGTTGATACCCCAAGGGACCAGAGAAAGTGCAACAACAGAGCGCCTTATACAGAAGGGGGAGTATTAAGCATATTTAAACCAAACATTTCTTTCCCTTTCCTTTGGGATAAAACTATTTCCCATAGAAACTAAGGCTGTGCCCCTACATGTGTAGCCCGGGGAGAGATGCTTTGATGTGAAAGAGAATCCTGGTAAAGTACCGGATGCAGAAGCCAATGTGGAAATAGGAGGGACTTCCAGAAGCAGGAAAAAGCATTGTCCCAGAGGGGCTTCCATCACCCCCCCCAGGTCGTCACTCAGACAGTCTGGCTAGTTTCCTCCTGACCGTCACTTTGCCATAAGGAAAGTCTTGTCTCAGACATGGGGCAAAAGTTTATAACTTTTACCTTACTTTAGAAAGCTAAATGAATGTGAGGTTTTATGGCATAATCTAGAAAACAAAAATGTGAGATCTTTATGGCATAATTTAGATTAAAAAAATCAAGTGAAAATTTCAAAAGTTATAAACCAAACTCTGCTTTTACGTGTACTGCAGAAAACTTGGAGAAACCATGAGACCTTCAGAAAAGCAGAAGTGCTGCAAATTTGATTTAGTGTAGGGAAAAGAGAGAGTGATTCAGTTACGTAAGTTTTTAGGAGCAATACAAAGGAATGAATATAAGAATTAGCATGAAATTCTTACAAGTGTGTACACTCATATGCTATTGAAGCTATATGATACATATGAAGGGAACCTGCCCATAATATGCAGATGATTTGCTTTAGGTTATTGGTAGAATAGTCTCAAGGCAGGTGGTGTGGGGGATATGCATGTAAACACTTGTCTGGTATTGCAGGACTGACAGCCCATGAGGAGTCTGTTCTGGAAAAAAAAAAATCTGTGGTGCTTTTCCTATCTTGCTCTTTAAAAGAGCTGAAAACTGTTCTTTTCTTTCTTCGCTCGTCACTGAGACCACTGCTGGTCATGGCCCTAAACTCCAACAGTGAGCTTACATAGAAAGCACTGCTAGTGCTATTGCATGACATGAAAAGAGCAGAAGCCCTCCTGTGTGCTCATGAGCAGATTATGGTCACATGTGGAGTCTGTCCGCAGTATTAAAAGATAGTATGAACCATGATAACATGTTATGGTACAGTAAGGCCCTCCCTACCTTCCAAGTTTTCACCATTATCAAAGGTCTTGTGGGTGCTGGTTCTGAAACAGCTGATAGGCAACTGAAATATCATTTGATCAGAAGACCTTACGTAGGCAAATGGCCCATATCTAAGCAAAGCCCTAACACGGTAATGGATGAGTTTTGTTCCTGTAAGTATTTCAGCACGAGGCTCACAGATAATAAACTAAGACATTGTTTCTTTTTATGCTCTGGTTTACAATGACACAGCCAGTGCATTCTCCAGCAAAGACTTTGTCAGTACTCCCACTAGAAAGCTGTTAAGGTTTAACATTTGCATGACAGAGTAAAATCTGGCACCTCATTTGGCACTCAGAATAATGTTTTTGTTTTAATTACTTGACTGAATTTGTTGAATTATTTCCTTAGTGACTAGAGAGGATTTCATATTGGTGATCTTTGAGGTTAACAAGTTAGGTGTATTTATTACTAAGTTAGCACTTGGTGCATACCTCACATAAATTAAGTACACTTCCTATCTTCAACATCATCTTTCATTGACTGTCTGCTAAATAGATTACTGCTTTACCTCATGTTCTTGAAGATAATTAGAATACTGGCATGTGGATCTCTAAGCACCAACATCTCTGCCTGAAGGTATTGAGAGCTGAAGGAGGCCAGTGCTTCTGAAAATTGAGCCACAGGAACAATGACATAACTAAATCTTTAAGGTCATAGCTAAATTTGATCAGCATTTCCCTGGATGTCCAGTTGGCCACTCAAAGTCACTTGAACTAGGACCCAGAGCTGCAGGAAACTCCTGTGCAAGGACTAGTTTCCTCTCTCTCTTTAATGGGAGTAAGAGTACTTTGCTCTTGCATAGGGAGCCCTGAGGTGCATTTAATTAATGCTCACTATGAAGTCTGAGAGGAGCTTAAGACATAAACATTATTATAGCTTCAAAGCCTATGGAGATCGCTCAGGTTTTACTCAGGTCTCTTATGCTGGCACAGTTCATACTGACCTCTGGAAAATCCAAATAGATAGAACAAAGTATTCAGAATTTGGCACATAATGTACCTGTCTCTCACTCCTGAGCTGGACTTTGCTCTAATCTGTCCTACATTCTCTGAGTCTTGTTTGTTCATTGACTCAAGCAGCCATTCAGAGGTGTTGCTCCACCAGTAATGGTTCTCTTTCAAACACTTGCTCACTATCAAACAGTCTGGCCCTATTAATAATAACTTTAAAGGGAACAGAGAAAGAGGAGTCAAGAAGTAGATCCAGTTTAATAAGATTTTTCTTTCACTCAAGTTTTATGTTCCTTTCTTTTATCTTTTTATCAAGGCAACTGTATTCTGAAAAGCCTGAGGGTACAATAAACAACAGAAGGTGATGCAATGGCTGCTCGTTATTGCTTGATGGGTGAATCATCCCACTAGCTGTTATCTGCATTATTGGAACAGATCACTTGAGGGCTGCATTGAACACGGGCCACAGAACGTAACACTGTACTAATGTCATGATGTGACATGTCAGTCTCTTTATTTCTAGATGAGTTTCCTTTCAACTGCACATAGATAAAATCATGAGAAAGGGTGCCCATGGGATATATTGAAAATTATACCTAGGCCTTATTTTTAACAATGCACTGTTGGTACTGACTGGCCAAATCCTGCAACTCATGCTTAACCAGTGAGCAGCTGTTTATGCAAAAAATACCACTGATTCATCAGGGCATCTCAAGCAAGTGACTGCTCCCTTTTCAGAATTAGTACTGAGGTTTTTCCTACCCCATCCTACTGTTTTACACAAAATTTCATATCCTACTTAGTTTTTATGGTATACTAGCGTACTCTTTTTTTTTTTCAAACTGAGAATGCAATGTTTCCACAAGCAATATATGAGCATTAAAAAATGCCAGTGTAAATATACTCTACCAAAAGCAAAATGACCTCTTTTATCTTTCTCACATGTGATGCCTAGTCTGTATGAGGACTTCAATAATTAAGATCCTTAAACCTGACCTGCCTGGCAGAGGAGCTGTTCTGTGGATTCGTATCTGAGGTCCTCTAACTAAAACACACTTTTCATCTACAAATACTAACTTTTGGTGTTAACTATACAATTTAGCAGATGTGATATGCTTTTGCTTTAGGAATTTCATTATACTGACCTTGTGTCTTACATCTGGACTCCATGAAAACACCTCAGGTCTTTCAGGAAACAGGCATGGAGGCAGCAAAGAAAATTTGTGACTTTATTAAGTGCCTTTGCCCAACTGTCTGTAGTCAGCCTCTGCAAACCAGATCTTGTTTACTCCACAGCATTTTGTGGTATTTTCTCCCTTTGTTTCTTGCAAGTCTTTGTGTGCCTTTTCCAAAACCAAAGCTTTCAGGGTTTGAACTAACAACTATAGTACCATCAGCTGTCCCCTGAGAGTGGGATGTGGTACTGCATGGCTATAATCAGACCACATAGTGCCTAGAGCAGAAAGAGAGGCTTACACTTCATGCTGAGCTATCTGTGCAGAATGAGAAATCAGGACAGCATGGACTGTAATAAAGTTTACTATAGCTTGTGGACAAAACCCACTGCACTGTTGAGTATTCACATAAGGATATCTTCCCTCTTTGCACCAGGGAACAGATATGTAACAGCAAAGGTGTCTAAAAGGTTTCATTACTCCTGTCACCAAGGAAAGAAATTAAGATGATGAATATACAGTTACCTGGCCAAAACTAGCCACGTGTTGGGCGCCACAGTGCTGAGGCTGTAGCAACCTAAGGCAGTACAGTAGCCCATGGGTAAATAGTATGGCTGTCCCAGCATGGGCAGATCTCCCCATGCAGCTGTCCAAACTAGGCTTGCAGCTACAGAAAAGCCGAGGATGGGGTTAGGACTGGTTGCTTGAGGCTTCGTTGGCCACCCTTTCCCTACCTGTGAATAACATGTTCCTAAAGAAGTAGGACAAAGTCAGAGAATCATAGAATTATTTAGGTTGCAAGAGACCTTTAAGATAATCAAATTTAACTGTTAACCCAGCACTGCCAAGTCCACCACTAAACCATGACCTCAATTGCTGCATCATGTCTTTTAAATCCCTCCAGGGGTGGTGACTCCACCACTTCCCTGGGCAGCCTGTTGCAATGCTTCCTTACTATGGCTACAAGAAACATGCAAGTTATCATCAATGTTAGTGATTCCCCTTTTTCTGTTGCTAAACACAGCAATATATTTCCACAGCTGCTCAGATTTAGCTGTGTAAAGCACTGTCCACCAGTTCCCCATCCTCCTTATTGCACCCCTAAGTGCCCCAGTAAGAGCTCAGAACCACAGCCAACAGGGACCAACAGATATTTTATTTGGAGCCAAGGGCAATTTAGGCTCCCTTGCAGTTCCCCTTTACCAGATTAAATCAAACAAATCTCCCACACCTAACACAAAGTGGTGGGGCTGAACTCACATCTCAGACCTTTCAGGATAAATTCACCACTTCAGAAATCACGCTTTATCAAGCTGACTGCACCACGAGAGACAAACTGTCTCTGAGCACTGACTAACGTGCTCCTCTGGCATCCTCACCAAGCACGAGGCAGGGCTGGAGGCTCAGGCAAGGCCCTGCTCCGTCCCCAAAGAGCCCTGGTCCCACCACACCATGCATGCAGCCATACCCTATGGCCATCTCAAGCAAACAAGCAGAAATAAGGCCAGAGTTAAGCTCAGCCATGATACACTGATCATCTTCATCGGGATAGTACACCATAGACTGTATTTGGAGGCTAGGATCTGGCTGTGCGTGTACACCTGCAACCTGAGCTCCTTTCAGCTGCATGTTTTGAAGACTGATTTGCCTCTTACATTTTTATTTGATGTTCAGTGGAGAAAGAAACTTCTCAGAGATAAGCCCTTTCTCCCTTTTACCATTAACATTTCTTACTCTCTTCTGCTTTAAAAGATTTACAATGATGGCAATGAATGCTCATGCATCAGAAGCAAGTCATGATGCTTAATTTTTACAAAAGAGACCAGAAAGAGACATAATTGTGATTTCTATTTAGCTGCGCTTTCTTTATGAAGGAGTGTTTCCAAGATGAAAGAAGTAACTGTTATTGTAAGGTATTCTCCATTTTGAATCCAGAAAATACAGGAAGCCAGCAGTCTCTTTGTTCATCCAGCTACTGTTGCTGATGGAGACAAGGCAAGTCATGCATCTACATAGTCTTATGTTGATTTTGCTTTTCTTAGACAAAAGCTTTTCTAATGGGTGGGGTCAGTCAACAAGGACAGAGGAAGATGGATTTGCAGTTACAGCTGAACTCCCTTCTCTGTGCTCTTGATCAGCTTTCAACTATTTATTGTTGTATACATAAGCTATGGCAAAATCAGAGAGAGAGGGAAGGAAATCTCAGAGTAATGAGATGCTGACATCCTGGGAGAAACCTTGCCCATGGAGATAGGGAGCAGCAAAGACCCCGTGACCTGATACAACATCCAGCCTCTCGAGCAGCAGGGTGTTTGGTTTTAGTTAAACACAAAAGAGATACTGAAAAAATTGCAAAGCTGTTGAACAGCTCTGTGACTGAGGAAAATATTTCTGAAAATGCAGCCAGAGGTTTTTACCTTGTTAATTCTTAAGAGTTCAAAGGTTAATCAGAATTTCAACCTATGATAAATTTCAATCAATTCTGTTGATTTGAACAGTTTCAAAATCTTCTGGAAGAAAATTTGAGAAAGATGATTTGGTGGCCATTTGAGAAAACAAGTGGATCTCACTCAGAACAGTCATATGCTACCGAGCTTTTTTCCTACATTTCAGCCTTTTTTACATCTATTTGAAAATATGGGAGAATGAATTGTACAAATTGCATTGTATTTACATTAAATATATGTTGCGTCATAGGCAAAAATAATAATATTTAAAAAGCTAAAATAAGAATGAGGCAAGCTATTTGCATGACAAGAAAAGACAGGAAAGTTCCAGCAATGCAGTGCTGTCCCTACACTCACTGACCTGAGTCCGGAGACATGTGTTAACAGCACACACCGCAGCCTGAGGCAGAAAAATGTGATGTGGTTGACAAAACTGTGGCATGACTAAAGACAGAGCATGTGAATTGTATTTATGTACTAGTCTCTGAAGTGGAGAGCATATTGTCAAGCAGCCTGAGGGAGCTGTATCATATGTAGCTCCGTGTGCAGCATGGTATAGCTGTATCCCATTAAGATGCTGGTAACGGAATACATTAAACATCCTCTTGAAGGCTAAGGGCCCAATCCTCCTGCACTGAAATCAATACAATTTTTGCAATTTATTTTTAGTGGGAAGAGAATCAAACCCTTTCAGCTGCTACTCTTCTGAAGGATTCACATGCATACACAACAACCAGTAGAGACTAGCAGAGAGCTGTGTGGCTTGAACTCCCAAAAAAGCCCCTCTGTAGCCACATCACAATGACTAGGGGTTAGGCTTATCTGGGGATAAAGTAGAGAAATTTGTTTTCTGGTTGTAATATACACCTAGGGGTATCCTAAAAGACTGGAGCATTACATAGTTTGCTGTTACAAAATTTACAAAAGCCATCACCCACTGTCTTCATTCCTTCCCTCAACAAACTTTTTTTATTTTTTATAATCTTCATAGCTTACCTCCAGCTACATAATTTGTGTGTATGGTTCTGTTTCCAGATCTCTCAGGAAATACACAGAGCCAAAGAAATAATCAGAGTTTAGTTCACTGGCTTCCTGTTCTGTTTCTTGAGAAGAAAGGCTGGGTCCTGTTCTACCTTCCCCTGGGCAAACAGAGGACTGCTGATGGTGGTGGAGCTAAATGAAGGTAAAACATTAAAAACCAAGAAAGTCATCCACAGAGGGGATCCTGGGCTAAAAATAGCCAGCTGCTGGCTTATATAGATGTTTCCTGTAAGTACAATACACATTTAAGTTTTCCATTTGAAATGAGCTTGAAAATACAAGTGCATTCTGAAGGCTAAGAAGTCCTGTTGACACATTAAAAAATACCATTAAAATAAAAAAAAAAAATCCCACAATGTGTGTATGTGTGGTGGCTCATGACCAAGAGCTGGAGGTGGAGAATAGTGGTTCCCTTCACAGATAGTGGTGTCCTTTGTCATAGTTCTGCTCCAAAGGAGAGGTGAGGGAAGGAGCTAGCTCTGGGTCCTGCAGGACTTAGACCTTGGTGTGCCCCTCAGGAGACTTACAGCGCAGCATGCTGCTTCTGGCCACAGCACAGCAGGCAAGGATGTGCTGTTTAATAAATTATCTTACTGCATTGCTACATGAACATCACCAGCTCTATGCAGGTAAAGCAGGATTAATTTCACTTGCACACCACAGTAACAGATTTTAGGTAAGTGCTTGTTAATCTTAGTCATTTAACCTTCTGTATATCCCAGTTGTAGCTTGTAAAGGTGAGGTCACTTTGAGATTTCCATCACACAGGCAGGCATCTTCATCTCCTTGGAAAGAGGCAATCTGTGTTTTACATGAAGTGCTGCACAGCAGTAGTGGGTTCAGCCTCTTACCAAGAAATCAGCTACTTCACAGTGGCTCTGGTATCTCTGACTGCAACCATTTATCTGATGCAGAGACGTAAACCAACTCAGACTGGTTCTTCTCTTGCCTGTGATGTAAAAACCTTACGGCAGTTTTCCTAACAGCTGAATATGCTACACTCTCAAGAGCTTTATGAAAGGGGCGGAAAAATACAGACAGTTTGTACAGTCTCTCCAAATGGAGGAAGCTTATTTTTGTTCCTGCTGAGTCAAGGGACAATTTGTACTACCCCACTGACGAACCTACCTTTTTAATTTGCCGATAGTTTATACCAAGCACAGACCCAGTGTGCAACAGGGGCATGTTTGATTGAAGAAAAACTGTCCAGTATGTGAGCTAAATACTCATATATATAAAGTAGTGATGGTTTCCCTGCTCTGCAAGGCACTGGGGCTTTGTCTCAGTTAGGCTTGGAGCAAGGTAACAGATTGCACGCAACACTTTCTCCTCGTGGAAGTGCTGGAAGATGGAATTTATGTGAAAGGGACACATGGAAAGTGCATCTATCTGCAACTGCCTGCCCTAACAATCTTCATGCATGTATAGGACTAGGATGTACAAGCTCATCTGAAGGTTTGATGCACTTATTTCATCACCATTCACACCTCTGCTGCTGGGAAGACCAGTGAGGACTGGTAGAGCTTAGAATGTGGCTCAGGAGAGCTGACTCAGAGCAGACCCTGTTAAACTGCAGTGCAAGTGTACTGCAGTTTCTCAGAGCCCACCTCCAGACCTCCCCAGACCTGTTTGATGTTGTTGGATAGAGGCATTTCCTGACAGTTTTTGGTCTGGCTCCTCAGTCTTTGTAAAGAAGAACAGACTGCTCCATTTTTGCTATGCAGCGATAGTGAACACACCTCATTCTTCCACAACCAGCTCCATAGCCTTGGAGGTCCACTGCAAGGTCTCAGACAGAGTTATACCTCTGTGACCTGGGTGTCTTGGTCTTCTTGACAATCCATACTTTCAGGATACTTTCTGAGAGGTAGGTATATATTTCCTGTAATTCAAGCAAATACAAAACCTGTAGCATGATATGGGGATCACAGGAAGAAATCTAGCATAGAGGGGACTCAAGGTTTTAAGCTTTCATCTGTGAAGCACCAAAGGGCAAAACCTAAAACTTGAAATCAGAAATGGCATAGATTTAGTAAGAAAATAAATCACTGAGGTAAAGAGAATGGCACATGAAAGTGAAATATCTTCCAAGCATTCTTATCTTTTCTGTGTTATTAACAATAATATTAAATACATTCACAATAGCTTGATTACAAAGAGACAAAATCAATCCTGAGTTATCCCTACTGGACATGTTTATTCTAGAAACAAACCCTTTTCACCTGTAATTCTTAAACTTCTAGATTCCAAGTTATACAGATTGCTGTGAACTGTCTTGGTTTGGTTGGTTTTGCTTTTTTAACCATATCTCGTATCCTTTTTTTTTTTTTTTTGGGGGGGGTGTGTTTGAGTAATCTTTTTTACTTGAAGGTATTTTCTTTAAAAACCAGAAGAATTCTCTTTTCCAAATGTGAAGTTCCGACTTTTGTCCGCCTCAGAAAATGTAGAGGGGCATCATCTATCCTCTCTCAGCACTACCAACAGGGCTGGAAGTAGTCATGGGAAGCTTGAATTTGTCATGCCACACTAAAAAAACAGTGTTGTCTGGGCCATCAGGGGCAGCTGGGCCTCCACTCCAGTCAGCTGAGGTTTCAACATGTCTTTGAATAGTGACGAAGAGGTCACCATCTGAAGAATGTTTCTTGTGGCTTCCTATGTATCTTACCTTTCCTCAGTGTAGTAA
Source organism: Corapipo altera (assembly GCF_003945725.1). NCBI lineage: Eukaryota > Metazoa > Chordata > Aves > Passeriformes > Pipridae > Corapipo > Corapipo altera. Next base: position 23,216,652 of record NW_020884876.1, read on the forward strand.
GAGAGCAAACAACTCTATCAGGCCACAAATATTTAATAAACAGCATTTCTGTCCATTAGAATTGTGGCATTAAAAAAAAATAAGCATGCGTTGCTCGTGTTTTGCCTCATAACACCGATCGTGATCTTGACGCTTGACTTTGTGGAAAGATGTTTCAACTAGGACTGAATGCAGAGAGCAGGTTTCAATTTGTTAGGCTCACACAAAAAGAAAACTGTTCCTACCACATCAGATCTCTGACAGCACAGACTTTATCATACATCTAAGTGAGGAAACAGAGGGTGAGTCGGACTTTGCTTCTACAAATGGAGCTCTGCAGATGGCACAGTGCTTACAAAGAGGCAGGAATATTGTCTTTTGATCTCAGTAGGAGGGTGGGGACAGAGGAGGGGGAAATGTGATATAACCCACAAGCTGGGGAAAGTTTCAAATCTCTCGCTCAAACAGGAAAAGTATTTGCTGCTGGGTTTCTGCTTTTATCCTTCTCATCACCAGTATTAGCTCCTGATGCCCCCTTTTTTTTTCTCAATGAATCTGCAGTTATTTTTAAAGCAAGGCTTAAGATACATTGGAAGATGAGTAAACTCAATTCTTAAATTAAAAACTCTATTAGAAAAAGAAAGGCTTCTAAAAGCATTGGCTAGTAAAACATATTTTACTAGAGTGAAGTGTTCCTTTTCATGAATAATGATTTAGAAGTCCTAGAGCAGAGCAAATTTTCTGATAGGATAAATGGGAGATTTGTTTGGACTTGGCCAAAAATTTATGAATCAGCAAAGCTGATTCATCTTAGTAAAAGCAATAGATTTATGATATGAATTTGACAAAACATCTGTTGGAAGAAGGATATGCCATCTCCACTGAGTTTAACCATACTAGCAAATATCTATGCTGAATCAGTAATATTGCACAGAAAATTATGGCAAGAATGACAGGGCTCATTCTATGCAATCTTGTAGTCTGTTCAAAGGAACGTCCTGAAACAAAGTCAGGTTGATAGGTAAAGAAAATAAACAAACAAACAAACAAACAATCTCTCAATGGGGACAGATTTTTTTTTAGTAAAAATACTGCTTTATATTTTTTTAATTTTTATTGAAAACATGAAAACAATTTTGAGCAAAATACCATTATCCCTACTAGTTTTAAAAACCTTGAAATTTTCTGAAGAAATCTTGAGAATTTTTATTTTCATTTCTTGTCAAATGCTGTAGTGAAAATATCTTCTAATCTCAAAATAAATCCTTGTTGTTTAAAAGACTGGCTTGCTTACATGTGTGTGTGTATCTCAGGGAAAGAAGGAAGAACCTTCTCAGTGCAATGTTGGTTGCTCAGCAGATGAGTAATTCCCATGCCCCACTAACATAAGAGCAAACTGAGAAGACTTGTGCTTGGCCCCCGAGCAAGGTAGACAGGTGTTACACTTTCATTATGTATTTGCAGTCCTACCAGCTGTATCTACATTGTCATGGAAGATTATACAATATTTTTTTCCCAACTTGCACTGCAAAAGGTAGATGACAACTTAAAAGCAACCTTGCTTGATTTATAGGGTCTCAGACCTTTTGGCCCCATTTGTCACTTAAGAAAAAAGTCATTTAGCTTCTGTGTAAAGTTACTTGTTAAAAAGAGAGAGTGAAAGCAGGCTCTAATATGGCACAAAGCCCTTTACACTTAAAGCACAAGAAAACCTCATCAGTATTCAAAATTTTTTCTATGTGTACTGTAAACAGGCTGATATTTATACGCCATATCAGCAGAAGAGGTGGAAAAAGCTAAAGAACAGTGTGTGAAACCGTTACCAGAAATCCCATTCATATAGATAAAGTAGTATGGATGAGCTGTCTTTGTGGAGCTTTTGCATTAATTGGCTGTGACACTAGATATAAGGCTCAGTTGCACAGACCTGTGTTGACTCTCCTAAAAGTTTAAATATTTAATCCGAATTCTCAAAAGAGAAAGCTTTATACATGACTTGAACTTAGAACACATGAAAAATCTTGCATGCAAGTTTCTCTTGTTCCTGAATATTTCTGTAAAGATTTTTTCAATAAGTGAGAAACTAAGTAAGTGAAAGATGCATGAAAGCATTAGCAAACTGCAAAACCTGCAATGTGCATTTATGGTGCAGGATGTCTAATTCTTCATGGAAAATAATAAGCCAGTTTTGATCTCTTGGAGTGGTACTCCTGTCTGGAGAGGATTCTCTCTTTCTCTTCGCTGACTACAGAGGGAGCCAAGTTTCCTCAGTTAGACAGCTCAGGTAGGTTCCTGAACTTTTATAGCTTAAATACCTCTAAAATTTCTAATGTGAAGAGCATAAGCAAACTCAAAATCTGATTCCCTTCAATTTTACATTCATTTTGGTGACACAACCTTTCTGGGTGGAAATGAGATCTTCAGTTAGTCTGTTTCTCCTCTTAATGTGTTTCAATGTTTTCAGCTCAAAAGTTTGTGTACTTATTCAAAGCCAAATAAAGAGCAATAGAAAAGACAGCATCCTAATGTAGGATGAGCAATAAAAAGGTCATTACACAGAGTGAATATAGTAAATTAAAAGCAATTTAAGTATGAGTTACAGTTGATTTTTGATTAAAAATCTATTAAAATGGTAACTCTGCATGCATATGGGGAGTTAGTTACTATATTTTCTGTACTTGCTTTTCTCCAAGCTTACAGCTTCCTGAAGAATATGGCTGATACTCTGCATGCTGGAAGCCGTTTCTGAAGGACATAAACACAAAGCTGTGGTGGCAAACACCTCAGGCTGTGGCATTCCACATTTCCATGGAAAGCTCTGCTAGAGAAGACTTGCACTGCGCAGTAATTGCCAAGACCTGTACAAGCAGTCAGTCAGTCACATCCTGGCAAGGAAGAACAAATGGGTCAGCCCCGTTCACAAACAACCAGGGGCTCCCAACCCCCAAGACCACATAGGCTGCGATTGTTACAAGACCAAATGCTCCAAATCTCTTGGGATATGGTGAAAGATGAATACCTCATGTGCCTCTTCTTCTTAGCACTTTGAGCTCATACGCTGGGGTGAGACCATGTTTGAGGAAACTGCAAAAGGTGGCACAGTGAGTGAGTGCTTTGCTCCCAAGGAAGACATTTGGTGCACTATTAACTATTTAGTTGACTTTGCTGCAAATGGGAAGAATCACAGACTGATCCTATTGATGTGGCTTCTTCCTGGATTTCTTGAGAGTAAGAACTTTGTCACTCAGTTCCTTTAAATGTTATAATATTTTGTAGTGATAAAAAATTTTTGATAGAAGTAAGGCTTTTAAAGAGCAAATAATCTTCTTAGATGAGAAACACCTTTTCAAAAAAATGCACAATCAAAAATAAGCACACTTCCACAGATATTTCTGTCCTTCTGGCTCCAACATAACAGTTTGTCACTGATTTCTGAGCTGCTCTGGGCAAGTACTCAGCACAAATAATAAAAGTGTCCACTTCTGAGTACAGACCAATGTCACACAAAAAAAGAGGCAAAACCCTGGTTTGTACCAATGTTGATTGCATCAGAAATGTAACACGTGTCACAGACAACAAAAGCTGTAGGAGACAGACAAGATACATGTGCCTGGTACGGTCTCTGAAGAAAGACTGCTAGACACGTTCCTATCAAAGCTTACACCATCTGTTTGTTAAGAATGAAAAATTACATTTAACCTTCTGTTGTGTGGAAGTTAACCAGAAGAAATATGCCAAAAGCTATAGTTATGAAAGCGCTGAGTGTCCACCTGCTCTAATTAGGTACCACTCCTCTGCTCATACTGTCTTGCCTGGAATTTGAAAAGAGGTTAATTTAACTTTCACTTAATGAAAAACTTTGGGAATAGTGACATCAGCTGAGTGCCTGCTCTTCTATGCCTTCAGTACCACAGAGTTCACCTTGCTGTAGCTGCAGACTCTTAACAATTTTGCTTTCTTGTAGACTTTCTCATAAAGGTAAAGCAAGGTCACCCACAGCCAAAAGCCAGCAATTCCAGGTCACGTTACATATGGCTGCATCAGACCTATTTTCACTTGACTAGTGCTTCTGGTATTGTGAAAAATAACACAGGAAATCCCTGCTTTAAGGTAAAGCAAAATTAGAGATAAGTGACCCCGCAAAAACCTGAGGCTGGTGAAGTGAATTTGGATTAAGACCACAACCAAAATGTTTTTGATGCTGTTTTTTCTGCACAGATGAAGACATGCAAGCATCATAATTATGCTTGACATCTGTTTACTATTTTGGTCTTTGTAACTGTATGTGCTTCTCAACAGACACTGGCACTAATACTACTCGCTACAGAGATGAACCAACGTGGGTGTACATAAAGGGTAACAGATAGTATCTTTTCTGATAGGGTAAGAGTGCAGAGGATATAAAAACAATAAAAAAACCCAAGGTAGCAATTGTTCACTAAACACCTCTGTGCTCAGAGGGATGTAGCTTTCCTATAGACAGAGGATAGCCCACCTAACACAAGAGACAGCTGCTGCAATTGCAAGCTCACAACAGCACTGGGCTCTTTTTGTGGCTGGTCTCAGCACTTATTTCTGCTGTTGACAAGCTACTGAAGAATTTCAAAGGCATTCAAGCCCACAGACCTTGGGAAGAAGAAAGAGGAACATAAAATCACTCTTCTATTAATATTTCTTTCAATCATTCAGGCCTGTGATGCATTGTACACGGATGTACATGTTCCCAGTGAAGGGAATCTTTCCCTAAATCACTCTTCCAATCTACTGTTTACATTTCCTTGGATTAGGAGACCACAGTTCTGAATAATGGAGTCATACAGAAATTGGGCAGGCCAAAAGCACAAGGAGAGAGGGGACATCACGGTCACTGCACATTTATCAGGGATTCAGAAGGGACTACTTCTAATTCCCTTGAAGGGTGACAGACGGGGTGTGGGCAATAAAACACTTAGCAAAGTAAAGGAAAGATTTCCATTGAATTCTGAGGTTTCCACCTGGTCTTTAGTGGAAAGGCTCAGTGCCTTGATTTCCAGTTGGAGGAAGCAGAGAAGACACCCTCACAAAGGCATTAGAGTAGAAGAGGACCTGAAAGGGGAAAGTGCTTTGAGAACAACATGGGAGAAGCTGGCAGGAAGGGAGCTGCAGGGCCAGGGGCTGTTCAAAGAGGAAGGCTTGCACACATTTCATAATTTGGAATAAAATTTTCTGATTCAGATAGACATGTTTAAATTATTCTGACTCATCTGGAGGCAAATACACCTCCATGGAAACTCCCCAAACCTAGATAAACACCTGAGGAATAAGTTTGGATATGCCATAACTTAGCAGCATCCAGCTCAGTTCTTAATATACTGGAGCCCACTCCAACAAGGAAGTAGCTCTTGAAATAAACAAATTGTTCAAAGAATTGATTTCTTTTTGCTCCAGAATATACATAGAAAATACAGTGGAACTGTGGAAAAAATAAAATCCCATTTGAAGAAAAAACCAAATTAATAGAAAGAGATGACTGAACTGATTCTGCTAGCAAGATCTGATCAAGCAGCAGTTTTTATAAAAATAATGAGGGATGGTTGTTCCCTGCTTTATGTGAATCTACCAGAAACAACCTCTGGAGAAAAATATAATTATGTAACAGCAAGACAGCACATTTTTCAGCCCTCATCCAGAGAAGCCCAGCAAAACTTCTGTGCTCTGGGAAATCACACAAAGAGCAGCAGCATCTGCCGACCCCTGGAGCTCAACAGGCTGGGGTGATCTTGAAGTGGGAGAGAAGGAGGCCTCCATAAAAATCTTTCTGCCTCCATAAAAATCTTTCTACCATCAGCCTCTTTTAAACACTTTGAAAATGAAGTATATCCTGCCCAAGTCTACTGCTGATCAACCCTGTGGCCATGCAACACAATGCCACCCTTAGCGTTCCCACTGGGGTGGGATCTCCCCGTCTCACTCATGTTCAGCAAGACACAGGCACAGATGCACTGGCAATGTGCTTTCATCTCACACCCCCTGCTTTTTTTTGTTATGCCTTTTCCCTGTTTGGTGCCTTGCCTATTCAGGCTTCATAGGTGAAGGTTCCCTCTGCACTCCCTGCTGGGGCAAAGTCTCCCGCAACCCCATTCCCAGCTGTGGCAGGTAGATGCACAGCGTGGTTAAGGTGCATTAACATCTGCCTGCTGGGTGAGCTCCTGCTGCAGCTGCCACAAAAAACCGATGCCAACAAATGGGCAAAATGCATCAGAGGGATGCCTCCATATCACTGTGCTTCACTGACCAAAACAGTACTGTACTCAAATAGCCCAGAAAAAAAATCATCCTGTAAAACCAAGGCAGTTTCACTAAGAATCAGTGGGTTTGGTTTGGGTTTGTAGTGCTGTAATTCAAAGCTGTTCAAGTTTGTGTAGGTATTCGAACTATCTTCACTCTCTAAACACTTACTCTCTGTATCTCATTGCATATCACATTTAGACAATGTCTTCCCCAAAAAGGCATGAAAAAAGCAAAGAGGCTTCTATCTCTCATACTTTTTCCTGCAAAGCTAAATTAATGAGGATGAATTATGAATGCCTTTCAGTTCAGCTTCAAAAATATGAAGACCAAATTCCCTTCAGTAGTGTCAATTAATATGGAACATGCATGTGTTCATTAGAAAACATAGTTCATCAAGATAGGGAGATAATATTGTGATTTATGCATTTAAGTAATAAAGTATCTTTTCCTTTGAAAGCAGGATGGGCCTCTAACAGGACAGCTAATATGGGAGAGAATACGAAATACTGTGAAAAAGTAGAGAGACACAGATATCGCACAGATATACGTTTTTATGGCATAGTGATGGGTTGATGTTATTTTTTTTGTGGATTACACAACTCCCTGAGTTTTTACATTGTCTGAAACATGCTAAACATAGCAACACCATTTTTAATGGCAGCACCTTTACCTATAAAGCTAATAAAACAGGATCAGGGACCTTTTATGACCTAACCACACCATATAGCACTAGCCAGAGTCTTTTGTAGGCTTCACAGATGCCTCGCAGTCTAATATATAATTACTATTTTTCATCTGTTTATTTCAGTTCAAAGTGTGTGTTTAATGCATTGCAGCTTACCAGATTTCATAGCAAGGTGCTGAAGTTATACCTTGCATGCCCTGGTGTAGGTAGGCATGAGTGGGCCTCCTGAGGGTGCAAAGCCTGGGAGGATGGTGCTGTGGATGGAGATAAGCAAACTACAGAAGCCGGAAGGAGCCAGACAGTGTAGCGTTCAATATACTACACAGCTGGGAATGGTCCTTGTATACACTTTTCCTTGGCTCGTGTCAGGAGTGTGCTAATAATTAGGCAGCAAAGGCAATCTGCAGTCCAGCTTGCTCCGTGGACCTGTTTTATTTAGCTGCCTAGATGTACATATGATTTCACTGATACAGCACTCCCAGAGACAAGAATCAGACCCTGCCTGGGAAGATCCTGCTAATAAAGGCTGGAGACACATTCCCTCCTGGATCAAGATTAAAGAGACCCTTAGGGAGCTGGTTATAAATTCCTAACTCTCAGGTTGCTGCTATTTCCTGAACTGAGCTAGAGGAGCACTATACTAGCTGGCCATGGGTACTGGGATATTTAGCATTACACATGGATTGGTGAAACTGGTGTTAAGCCTACCTTCTCACCACTCCCATGCATCCCTTGATCCCCTTATTCTGGGGTTCTGGGTGAAATGGATCAGGAATTATTGTACAGGTCAACGAGCTCCACTTCCCTCCAGAACGCAAATATCAACTAAGCAGGTGTTGCTCCAGTTTCCATCAGTTGTACTATGAAGAGGCACAGAGGCGGGGCAAGGAAATATGATGTTTCTCTAGATATGCTGGTTTTGATTGTTAATGCGTTTTTCAAAACAGTCCTAATCATGCAGTGTTCTGTGATTTTAGTGCTTTTGGGTATTAACATTTCTGAGGTCTCAGTGTGAGTCTCAATTATTGAAATGGCCAAGATTCTGGCAAGAAACCACAGGGAGGGAATCAGTTCTGTGCGGAAGATGCCAGGAGGCAAATATTATTTACATAGAGTGCAGAACTACAGAAATATAACAGTATGTAAATTTCTTGACAGATGCCCTGTTTGGCAGCTGCTCAGATGCTGATTTCACTCTCAGCCAAATCTGCAAAAACACATATCAGTAATCCAGGATATATGTGATTTGGTAGAAATTCTATATGACAGCTTATAACTTCCCAAACTACTATTGAATTTACAAAGAAGTAACAGATCAGGGAACTGATAGTGTTTGTGAGCCTGGATCAGGTGAGGTCTCAAAACATGAGAAACCTCAGTGAAGTCAAGAGAGACTGCTGCACCTGTAATCTATCAAAATATTATTTGGTTGACTCTCTAGTTTAATACAAGGCTATGCTGAAGAATGTATTGCTTGCTGAGGTGCCCTGTTAAACCAGAGCACAAATCTGAGGACTACTTGAGACCTAATCCTATGTGAAACTAAGACCAAAACCATTAATTTTTCATGTCTGTTTGGTGCCCTACAAAAAATGAGTTTGATAGGTTTGTATCTCATGTGGCATCTGATGCTATCAGGCACAGTTGCTGTCAACACAGCAGACACACAGTGTGGACCATGCCTCCGATAACAGGTGAGAGCTAAGGCATGTCTGTGGGGAAGTCTGACCCGTTCACAACTGTATCTGTTCAGTGGCTAAACTTAAGCCCTTGTTTCTAATAATACATACTGAAAACTGAAATTTTATGAGACTTGAAAGAAAATTCTGAATTGTTTCTTTCTTTAGGAGATGCAGAATAGAAAGGTGGTAGAATTGCAGTATAAGATGGTGGGGTTTTACAAGTTTTTAACCATATTCTGAGGGATTTTGCATATATTTAACTCAGGATCCAGCTATGACCTATCTACTAGAAGGCATTTTCATGTTATTTAACAGGCTGACATGGTTCACTGGGAAGGTCTCTTTGAGCTATGACTAAACATTCAACACACTAGTTGATTAGCAAGGACTGCTTGCAGTCCTTTCTATTTTTCCTTGCCAGAAGGTCTCTGAGCTCTGCCTCATGCAAATACACAGTGACTATGATTTTTCTTTGAAACCAGCAGCTTCCTGCAGTGGAACATCAGTGTGATAGTTGTATGCACTCCTATTGTGGGACGCTGGGAACACAGCCCATGTCATACATCCCCGTGGAGGCTACAGGGCAGTCTTGCCCCCTGCCCAGATTAAGAAAAGTTAAAACAATGCCACTGCAAATCTGTCAGTTAGGTTTTATTCTGCAATGTATTTCAGGCAATACTGCCCTTCAGTTAATGTAAGGGGAAATCCTGCTTCAGTTTTCAGTTTCTGCTTTGAAGCACCTCTACTTCTGGAGTCATAGCCCTGGGCATACTCCTAGCACCTGTTCCCTATCCTGTCACAAGCCAGGTGAGCTGTTCCTGCTTCAAGCAACCTATTTTCTCTGCTGCGGAAGCATCCTGTCCCAATCTATTTCTCTCATCTTCCATTCCCACCGGCCAAATGTTACTTTTTAACTGTAAATAAACACACTCTGCTCTGGCCAGAGCACATGCAGCACAGCTGCCCTGGGACGCAGGCACAGCCTTCGCCTTGGTGTGTGGTGAGCAGGATGGTAAAGCCGCACCAAAAGCTGAGAGCAAATCAAGTGATAAGTAGCAAAACTGTATCAGCAGATCTGAGTTCGGGATTTCTTTGTCATTTGCCTTTATTTAGGGATTATTTATGCCTCCTATTAACCTTACTCAACCATGACATGTGTTACGCAGATGGAAAAGCTAAAACAAAAATCAGCCCAGCAGTTTTCCCAGCTCGTGCAGAACAGCAGTAAATGCCGAGAGGAAGCAGCGGCGAGTCCCGGAGTCCGAGGGTGTCCAGGGACAAAGTGAGCAGGTACCAACCCTGGGAGAATTACAGTCACGGCGCGGAACGCATCCGTGCTCCTTGGTGAGACCACCGGTGAGTTCCCCTGAATCTCAAGCCTCTCCGGCACTCGTGGGCTGTTCACACACTAGGTGGTGCTGGAGGGACGGAGAGACCCCGGGCGCCGTGGCGGGAGGGAGGGAGGCAGCATCCCCCGCTCCCCCGCTCCCCTCCCTGGCTGCGGCTCTGAAAGTGTTTCCTCCGGAGTGCCTGCCTGATGATAACAGGATCCCTTTCATATATGTTAGGCAAACACGAGTCCAAGGTGGGTAAACACCACGAGCAGACTCCTCTTTCGGCTCGATGCCGCGACGGCAAAAACCCAGTTGCGTGAAATAACAAGCCGCTGAGCTTTTTTTTTCTGGCCATCACAACAAAGCAGCTTTTGAAACACATGGATTACACGTTTAAAAAGGAATTAATTACGAACCAGTCATCTGAATTGCCCTTCTGCAACAAATGTAAGACTTGGTATCACCCATAAAATCAATGTCCTGCATATGCTAACCTGAATATTTATAGATGCAGGAAAGCATGCCACTTATGTAAGGCTAAGAAATCATGCACACACACGAATAGTCCCTTGTAAAAATAAATAATAAAAAGGCTATGTAAAGATATTAAATAAATTTTCCTTTTCAGTTAAGATACGTATATTTAGTTCTGTAAAAGTCCTCTTTGCAGCCTAAAATGTATACTGCTTTAACAGGAGCTTGTACTCAATCACATTTCCTTTTTTTTTTTTAATACTATTTCCACTTGAGCTCTGGACAAAAAACACTGAGAAAGTAGAAAACAGGGATAAAGTCATCTTTGTTTCAACTTTTCCTGTCCCTTTTTACTAGAAGGGAAAAAATTGTATCTGATGAATGAGCAATCCTTAGGTGTCAGGGGAGAAGAAGTATGGACTTAGGGACTATTGGCTGCTTTATCATTCTTTCAAAGGCTAGGTGATAAAGTAATATAGAGTTACTGAAATAATGTTTTAAAAAAGGAAAATATTTTATATGTTTTCAGTAAAGATCATTATTTTCTTAAACCACTATTTTATGCAGAGACACTAAGCTCAAGCCCGTTGGAAAAGTGCTTCTTTCTGAAAGCCCAACCCAATTTATCATTCAATGGATGCTCTTCTTACCACTCCCATCAGGAGTAAAACCCAGACTCTGAGAAGCAAGTGCTGTGCTCTTTTTCCCACACTGGCAGTCACAGTGTTAGGACCTCAGTGTCAGATTGCTAGTGCAGGAGGCATTAGGGAGAGGACAGAATACACAGAACAATTACAATGAAAAAGGAGCAAGCTGGAGACGGAGATGTAGCTGGACATGCAGTGGAGGTTATATGGCATCTCTCTGTATGGACGTCTTGGGACAGAATTTATTTAAGGGGGCAAGAAAAGTGTACACGTCTGCATAGCACATGGCAGAGAAGGGGGGTGAGAAGAGTGTAGAAGGGAGCATGCTGAGCTGTGTCTGGACTCTAAGCATTTCATCCAAACTGCTATATTGTTAAGACTCTTGAGCAAAAAAGCAAATTTTCATTCCAATTAAAGATTCAATGGTTTTAGAACAATCACCAGAAGAAAGAGAGAAAAAAAGGCAAATCCTCAGAGGGCTTGGTAATGAATAACAAAAACAGTTCTTGTGCATTGTCCAAAATGAATGGTATTCAGTATAACTGCAGAGAGAGGATTTAATGCTACAATCCACTGGGGTGTTCTCTGTGAGTAGACGTGTGACAGCCCATGATTGACAGCAATACTTAGCCCAGGTTGATGTCTTCTGGCCAATGTATAACAGACCATTCTTAGTTTGCCTTATTGTAGTTGCTGGGGTGGCAAACATTAGAAGGGGCAGAGCCAACTGCTTAAAGCTCTTAGAGTGTGTTCACTCACACAACACGAATCATATTGGTCATCTGCAGGCTGCTTCTCAGTGGACATTGGCAGTGCATCAGCCAAGCCTGCAGAGTCACTGCAACTATGCAAGGAAGATAAACCCTGGGGAGCAAAGAGGATAAGGCTCGAAGCTCAAAGATGAAGCACAGGAGGAAGAGAAGATATGTACACTTTGTAACTTCATTGTAGTCATAGATGGGGTAAATCTGCCCAACATTCATATGTAAGCTAAGCACAGGATGGAAAAAGTGGTTCAAAACAGTGTGGCAAAACTTACTGTGTTTACTAACTGCATATTAAACTCTTCTCAGAGCAGAGGTACAAGACAGAAAGACTGTACTTAAACTCACCCCCAGCTCCTTTTTGGCCCACAGTCCTGTGTCTCATTTCTGTGGGTATCACCTTACCTTTTGCTGTACTATAAGGCAAGAACATGACCGAGGCACTAACCATGTTCTGGGTCTCTGGTTGAGAAGATGCCATTCAACAGGGCAGCAGAAGGGAAACCCTGAGAAAATTCTAAAGGCTGAACAGAACATCTCTGCACTTTCCACCACTTTACTACCAGGAGCAAAGAGGCCCCAGTGCTAGCTCCTGTCACCTCACAGTTGGGAGCCAGCTCTGGCCAGCCCATGCCAGCAATGGGCTACTGCCTTCCCATGCCAGCCCTGCTGAAAGTGCTCTCACACTCATAGAGTTCAAGAGCTCAGATTAGTTATCTTTCCTCTAGTAGAAAGGGATCTGGATTAAGACTCCGGAGGCTTAAATTCATTTGTCAGTTTAAGTACAGACTTTATGTGCAACCTTGAGCAAGGTCTTTAATCTGCCTGAGTGTTGATATCTTTTGGAAAGGGGCAGTAATTCTTCCCTAATTCTGGAGGGTTTGGAGAATAAAATTGGTAAATAATAGAGCAGTGCTCCACTACTGACAGGAAGGCTGGCACAGCTCTCCTAGCTGTACTGAGTTCCCTTGCTAACTACCCAGCATATGTGTTGCAGATCTGGGGCACTCGCAGCTAGTATTTTCATGAAACAGAATATAAAATCAGAAGGAAGCAGCAGTTACAGGGAAACTGTATGTCCCCTGACTAACACACCTTTAAGCACCCTTCAATGTTTTGAAGCATTCACTGGGGAACCATGCTGCCAAATTCTATCTAATGCCTAAACTCAGTTAGATAGCTTAGGTGCTGCCAGCACTTGGGTACAGTCACTCTCTCCACAGGCACACGTGGAAACTGTGATAAGGATGTAGAAAATACCAATACCAGAGCAAGGCTGCTTTAGTGGCACTTCCCAGAAACAAAGTAAAAACTGAAGAAGACAGTGGGTCCCTCTTTTACTGGGTTTAGGATGCCTGTTCCTTCTCTTTAACCTTTGCCTGCCCCCTTTTCAATATTTCCCTTTCACACATTTTCGGCATGCAGGTCTGCAGTTTTCCTTCCTGCTGAGTTAGAAACCCACTGCTTCTTTATTCCTCCACTCAGTACTTCCCTGCCTCAGCTTGGAGCACGTAGGCTTCATCCCCTTGATGATCAGCTGAGGAGCAGATGGGGGATCAGAGGAGCAGAATGCTGCTTTATGAGGTACACCCACAGCAGCACTCATGGAAACAACCAAGGAGTGACCAAAAACCAGGATTTCAAATGCTGCAATATTCAAATCTGGAATACAGGGGAAGGTCAAAGTCATAGGTCCCAGGGATCATGTAATTTTGGATTACTCGCAGCTTTCTTTTAAAGCAAAGTTTCTAGTGTTCATATTCTCAGACAAAAGCTTGGAAATGGGGATGACTAAGGCCTTGAACATCAAAGGGCAAATAAAAGAGTCCAGAACTGATTTTTTTTTCTAAATCTCGTGATTTTGCCATCAACCTCACATTATGTTGGAGAGTAGCTTGGGATTTTTGAGCACGAGAGTTTGGCAGGACTACAGATGCCTCAAAATCATAATGATTTGAGGCCACAGTCAGCTTTTGAGACGGTTTCTCCCTTGTAGCTAAGACAATACCAGGGTTTTGCAGAATGGTTTGGTCCTCCCCATGCAACCTCTTACTGGTGAGCATTGCTATCACCGGCCATCACAGGCGTGGATATTTTCTTTTTTTTATCCCGATTAAAGAGGAAAGACATATTTTGAGTGTAAAGTGGTTCCTGCTCCACTACTCAAGGTGGTGAAGACTGCAGGCTCATGCAGATGCCCAGAGGAGGTCTCCCAGGCTTGCCTTCAGAGCTGGCACAGCTTCTTAAAGGGACAGGAGTGCTGCGTAGTTGCAGCCATATGTTGAGTATAGGGAAGGCATATGGAGCTAATTATGTAAATAAACAACTTGGTCCATGATGATTCCAAATAATTCAAAACATAAAGAGGCGAAACACTAATGTTCTAACTAATGAAAATAGAATCTTAGGGTGATTAATTTACAATAAAGAGAAGCTGCATATGTCAAAAATGGTGCGTCATCGTATGATTTAATATAATCAGGCGCAGCTGCATTGCTCTTGATGTTTGTGAACAATGATCTTGTTCACCTCCTCCTGCATCTGTACCACAGTATTAAAAGAGAAGAAAACTGCACAGCAGAGCCAGCAAACACTTGTGAGAAAAACATTTTTAAAGCCTCTAGATAAATATTTACCAACTTTTGGGATGTTTGAATGCTTGAGGTTGTGTCAGGAAAGAAGCATATGCTGATATCCTCAAAAACAACACAAGTGGTCAACAGTCTCTGTACAAAAGGGACTAGCTCAATACAATAGGCCACTGTTGCTGTGACTCTCAGCATTGTTTACCTCTCACAGGGCTTCCAAGTACAAACCACTTCAAACAAACTACACTAAGACTTTAAACTGAATCCACCCAACAGGTTAATAAAACAAATATTGATTGGGTTTGAGAGCCATTACAGTAAACAAACCCTTTTGGATTAAAAAAGTTCCTTTGTTCAAGCAATATTGTCCAGAGCCTTCGAGCAACATATTACAATCTGAGTTTAAATAGTCAGCTAATATTTCACAGTGTTTGTCCTTAAATCTGCTTTTAGTTGTAGCATATGTATAAATACAGATACATGAAAAGATATGGGCAAGGATTTCATGCACTCAAAGGAAAGAAATCATGCCAAACTCAAAAATATGCTGGAAATTCTAACAATTAGGAGCAAAAGTAAAATTTTTTTCAAGTGCATATAATGATTTATACACCTAAACCTCATCCCCAAAACTGCAATTTGTAGACACTTCTACTTTCGATCCTCTAGAAACCCAACCTCTGCAATGCAGATGAAAATCACATGAGTGTGCCAATGCCCTTTCACAAGGTCTCCCACAAATGATCCGATGAACTAGGAAAGCATCTTGACATGGTCCAGCATAGAAACACAACCCAGATGCTTGAGAGCAAGGGCAGAAACAGCAAGGATGCAGTAACACAGGAAAGATTTAAAGAGAATTATTGCCTCAGGTGCAGGCTGATCTGGACTCAGACTTTGTTGTCTGATTACTTGACAGGGACTAAAGACATCTAAATGACTTTATGTTCTCACCTCACTTTTAAAAGCAGCTTAGGTTCCAAGAAAGAAATTACCTAGAATGAAAGGAGTGACCAGGAGCTCGAGCTCTATCACCTTGTGCAAGTGCTTCAAGATGTGGATTGAGAATGTCAAGCCTGTTGCACAGATTTATACAAGTATCTTCCAAAAGCAATAGATTCTCCATGTGGTTTGGAAACTTTCATCCAGAGTCAAACCAGATTTATTCCCACAAATAACAGCACAGGCTTCAAATTGAAAGATATCTAGCCATGTACATTTTATTTTTCTCCATTCTCTAAACACAAACCACACATTAGAAAAATAAGCACACAAAGAGCGACTACTAGGTCAATGACATATTTTAGTAACAATATTCTAGCCTAGTAATGCCAAATTAGGGAATGATTCATACTTGTCACAGAAGTGTGAAAATCCAGGGAACAGTAAAGAGGTTAACAAAGTTATTCAATACTCTTATACAAATGGATTAAGCTCAGTAGTGTTGACAACTCCTGCAAACCCAATTCAGTCAGTGGACTAGGCTCACAATTCCTTTGGGTTAATAAGGTACTGCAGAGAGAAGCAGCAAAAATGCAGGTAAATACCAGGAGAGGATGATTCTCCAGACATTTGAGCAAACCATGGCACAGTAGCTTTAAGTAGCATTCACTGCTTCTCATTAACTCCACACACACATCACTTAAATAATCATTTATTCTCTGTTCCTGCCCATGTAAAGCAAGTTGTACTAAGTACACCAACCCAGAGCAGACACCAGGCCACTGCATGACTTCAGTATGAGTACAAATCTTTTTGCACCCTGAATTTCTTCTATGACATTCAAACAGGTCCTGTCTGTCTTTTTCTTGCTAATTCACATCATTTAGGTAATTCTTTATAGAAAATTCTCCACAGAGCCCAGTGAGAGGTGGAGACTGGTGTGGTACTACAGTGAGTCCCTCTAACATGAGGCACAGTTTCTAAGCGACAGCGCAAGGTACTAAGAAATTACACCATCACTGAATGAAAGTGCAACGTATACCCAGTGCTCAGCATCTGCCTTAGCTCACGGGTACAGCATTCTGCAAATCTTGTAAAATCAGGTGGTTGATCTGATAAGATACTCCGCATCACTGGGGCTCCCTATCTGAAGAGAGAATCAAATCCCATGAGCTTTGCTCAGAGTATCTCACTCGCAGCTAGACTTCTTTGCTGGAAGAGCTATGCAATCTTAGCTTACATCTTATCACCAGCAGTGCAACAGTCAGACTTCAGGGTTTGTTGTCTCGCAGGCACCCACTTTATTCTCATTGCTATGGAGCAGCATTAGACACACAGCCTCGGAGTGAAAGAACAACAGGGAGGGAATGAGTGATAAGGAGCAGAAAGAGCTCGCAGAGTTAGCACCTGCAAAGCAGACTTGGGCTGAAGCTCTCTTCATTGATGTGGGGCATTTCTTGCATCTGGAGTATCATGATTAAGAGAATAAAATACATGTTCTACCACACTGAGTGCCAGAAGTAACTGCCATGTTCACTCACACTGCACTACTGGGGGATAATATAGGCTATTAATTAGGTTTGGGTAGAACAATATATATTTTAAGAAATCAAAGGACCAATGAAATACAGAGAGCAAATTTCTAAAATAGAGAATAATATTATGTATCCTTGATCAGTGAGAGGTTCAACTAAGTGCTCCATCTTTTTACACTCAATAGAGGAGTTTTTTTGACAAGTGTCTATGTCCAAACACTAATACATACACCAAGGCCTTTGCAGAGTTTTGCACTCGTACTTCCTTAAGTTGTGGGTTTTCTGTTAACCTTCTCTGTCCTTCATCATGGTGCTGAATAAACTGCTTTGAGCTTCTGAATCATTCACTGCATTCCTTATGACCAGTAATAGCTGAAACACTCTTAGGTGAGGAGAAGGACCATCCTTGCCTTGCCCTGCACAGCTCCCTTTTACCCTTCGCAAATACATGATCTGCTGAAGGTGAATCCTCAGAAATGCAGTGACTTCCTCTGCTCTTGCTCTACCATGCTGTCTCTGGTTGTCTGTAGCTGAAACTTGGTGCAGTTGTATCACAATTTATGTCCAAACTTTTAGAAAAAAACACAGTATTTTGAAAACAGAAGTACGTTTGCATAACCAGAAAGTACTAAGGAATCAGTTCTGTCTGCTGCTGTGCATATTCTTGTCCTTCCAGTTTCCAGGCACTGGTTCCAGTGGGAATTGCTAAGGGTCAATCTAAAGTGGGACTCTCTAATAGAATTGAGCTTTATGGTCTCAATTTTTCCCAAAACATATTAAACTAGCAAAAAACCATGCTGAACAAACACAAATCTAGACCCATGTGTAGCCATGAGAAACTGATAGCCAGAGAAACCGAAAAGCTTCAGAATAAAATATGAGGTTGCACGTCAATAACAGAAAACAATGTATTGCAGATGAATTTAGGATTTTTCTTTTCCTTAAACAAAGGAAAAAACTAAATCTTTATTTTGATCAGATATGGAAATAAAGGGATTAAAAGAATCAGACGAGTGATTTGTAATTGGTCTCCGGACTCTACCCTCTTCCTTTGAGTAAAGTGCATGCAAGTGAATAAAACTGCATGGATGGACTTTATTAGTTTCAGCTTTCCTTCCTCACTCTGGGATTAGAGGAATACTTTAACCTTGACACATTCATCTTATACTCACAAAGCTTCACTTTTAACAGTCCCTTCTTCTTTCCTCTTCACTTGTCTGGTTCTGGCACATAATTTTCTAAATTAGGAGAGGCTACTGTTCTGTCTTAAAAAGCAAGGGAACATTCACCTATCTTTGTTAGCAAGAGCATGGAGAAATTCAAGGTGATTCATACGTCTAGAGGTCTATTGCAGAAGGCAGAAATACGGCAAAAACAGAGTTTTGTATAAATAAGGCTCTTGAAAGGATGCATTATGCTGTCCTTTAAATATGTTAAAGGAATAGAAGCAGCATGATTTTATTTATCAGATAGTAATGTAAGCCCAAATATACAAATACACATTACTTATATACTAGTAAGAAACTGTATTTCTTCGAAGCTTTCTTTATGCTAGAGAAGTTTCAAAAGCACTCAGCACTGCTCCAGCTCTGTGCCAAACAGCATCTACAAATACTGCTCCTGCTGCTGTTCACAAAGGCAAAACTGGGCCATCACGGAGTATCCTCAAGAAGCCCACAGTGAGGGGGAGAACTGTCATGCACAGCTACTGGCACACCTATCACCCACAGACAGGAGAAAAAGTGCCTGTGGAAATGAACACTTATTCAGAGGGCTGGGGAATATAAGAATGCAAGGAAGTTTTTTTATATGTGTGTGGAAGAGGGTGTTATTAAGCAAAACACTTGAAAGTTAATTGCAGAATAAAAGAATATACCTCAAGGGTACATGCTTTCTCAGTACACTGATTTATTATAATTACAGAGTTTACCCTTACCTTTTTTCTTTATCCAGCCACATAGTTGAGTTGCTTTAGATTAAAGTATATGTCTTATTAATTATGGCATTTAGTTCTCAAATCGTAATTGGTGTCTGGTGCTAAGCTCCTATAACTCTTCTTGTCACTGTTTCAAGGGGGCCTGTTTAATTTGCCTGAGGTAAACTAAAATGGAAAGTACCGTCTTATTTGAGTAATATGAGACATTTCTTGTGGCTTTAATGACCAAATATTGTACTGTTTACGGAGGGGCACAATTAGGTGGGGGTGTCTGTGTGACAATGGGCAGTACTACCTGCCAAGAGTTAATCAAAGTGGGTGCTCCCATAATAATTTTAAGGAGTTTTATTACATCCTTTAAGCAGATGAAAGTAATCCAGCTTAGAATAAACAAACACCATTAGACATTAGATAAAAGTCATTACAGTGAGCTACTGGCAACTTCCCTGACATGTCTTCCTTTAAAAAAATCTCACAGGAGTTTGGGAGACCGAAACTCTTACCCCGCCTAATCACGATTTTCTCCTACCACTTGGGAAATGCATCAGGGACAAAAGCTGAAGAAAGGACTTTGTGGATATTTGGGAGGAGAGAACCTGATGACTTTCAGGTGCAAACCAGAAATGGCTGTCGCATCCTGTTTTAAATCCACACTTCCTAAAACTAACGCACGCTAGCTTCCCCAAAGCTTTTCTTCAGGCACTTTAGGTATTGTCTGGTAACTCTTTGTTCAGGTCAACATAAATGGGTATCTTCAAATTACACTCCAGAGCTGTATTTCAGCATCAGCCAGACTTGCAAAGCACTTAAGTCAAGAAATTTCTAAATTTGTTCCCCCAGTGGCAATTTACCTCAATAAGCATTTTCTCCCACAATTTCCCATTAAATTAAACAATTAGCCTGTTTTGTAGCTTTGAGGGCCTACTCTTTCTGCATAAATAAAGTGTGTGCGTTTTTTGCTTCTATTTCCTCTGTCAGCATCATCCCCCATACTTTTTCTATGCACCAGCTTATCAGTATGGAAAGATGATTAGACAGTCTAGATAGTCAGTAAGTAAAGTCACTCCTGTGGGTTTTCCTAAGGAACATAACCCATAAGTGGTTGTTCCACATCACCTGTACTTTCACAGTAGCTTTTTCTTCTATTTAATGGATTTCCTCTCACTATTTGAAGATAACTAGATAGGTGGCCATAGGTTTACTGGATTGGTCTTCTATACTAGGCAGGACCCAAACCGCTCCACCTCACATGTACATGCAGAGGTTTTCCTGCTTTTGCTCCATCCCAGTTTTGTGGCTGAAAGAAGATGATGGAAGTCCAAGGTAGATTACTATTTCGTTCATGAAAATGCTGATCCTGGCAGTTTCCTCCTCTCTTTTGGGCTCCCCTCTGGAAGGTGAGAGGTTAAAATCTTTCTCTCTCTGCTCTGGCTCTTGATGGTAAATATCAATGTGAAAAATTATCTCTAAATGTTTCTAGTCAGAAATAGGTTTCCAACAGGCATTTCAAGCAGGCTCACACTTGAATTACTCTAGTTTCAAAGAAGCAATAATCAATTCCTTGGTGCACAGTCTTTCCACATTCCCTTCAGGTAAGATATGCATAAGAGCACCTCAATTTTATGTAGCATTAATCCCTTTCTATCTGAGGTGCTCTTTATCTGATTTATACCAAAGGAAAAAACAATCATATTGTGTTCTGTTCCTTCTCCTCTTTCTTCATCCAGCAACAGCCAGGGGAATGCAGGACAGCCATTCATTCACTGCTGTAACTCACAGTGCTGTCAATGAAAAAGTTATGTCTGCTTGCTGCTTCAAGTCTCTGCAATCTTTTCCATAACTAAACCATCAAATTTCTGATCATCAGGACTGGATCCTGCTAAGGGACAGGAACAAGCAGCAAGACTTCTGGAGCCACTGAGAGGTGAAAGGAGTCTTCAATCAGTAAGCACTTGCAATAAAAGCTCTGCCACTACAGGATACAAATGCCCTCCTACAATCCGAGACAACAACTCTGGGATAGACTGAGGAATTCAAGATGTATCATGAGATTCTTATGCATGACTTTTACATCATCTTGAAGCCAACAAGATAGACAGACCAAATCAGAAACAGACTATTCCCTTTGTAGTTCTATGGGACTCAGACATTTGTCATCATAATATTTCTCATAGTTCTTGCTTTGCCTCACAGGGAGAAAAACTGCAAAACTGCAGTCTTGCTGAAGGCACAGTTGTTGCCTGCTATATCATTAGTCATTGGCCACAATTTCAATTTCAATTTCACAAGCAAAATCAGAAAGCTGATGAGGCCGTTGTTACCTGTGTAGTCTATTGTACTACATCATATATCTGAACACTGAAACTTCAGCAGTTTGGTGAGAAATTGTCTCCTCTAGAGATGGCAAGATGAAATGGAAGGAAATTTTTGAATCTCCTTCCTTAGTGCAACCTAGTCTAGTGGAAGCTATCCCTACCAAAGCATGGGGGTTAGAACTAAATGATTATTAGGGTCCCTTCCAACCTAAACCATTCTATGATTCTATGATTTATTTGACAGTCACCCAGGAAAAGGTCTTTTGCACCAAATGAATGCAAATGTGTATAAAGGAGATTTATCTTTTGGAAACCCCTATGAGCACATTTTATCATCACAGTTGTCATTGAGAAATTCACTGGAACTTTGGGGAACTCAGCCACATCGGTATCACCAGCCAAGAGCAAACACCCAATTCTCTGCTGAGGCTAGGGAAAACATCTGTGATAGCCTTTATTTAGCAAGACACTCATTCCAAGACAGTGAGAATCATTTCTGGAAAGAACCATGGGAAACACAAAAGCCTGCTGATCCAAGGGTAGCAATTATTCTTATTTTCTTCAGCAAGAATATGAGGATCCATGACCATAGCAGTGACAGGTGTTGGTTAAAAAAGCTGCAAAAAGGAAGTCAGATCCAGCTGAGGGGTGACAATTGCCAATAGAGACACCCTAAGTCCTTCATTTTTGCATCAGCCTGACTAGTAGGGTCAATACCACCCTGTCCTATCTCTGAGACTACAGGGGTCATAATAGTGATACCTCTGGAAGTTACAAGGTTAATTTTTACTATGGGTCTATTCAAAGAGTAATTCCTGTATCAAAAACCTCCTTGCATTCAACAGTGCTTATAAAAAATTTTATTTCACTCCAGTACTTTCTGGAAATAGGGACTAGCACTGTTCTGCTACAGTATCGTCCCTGTGCTGGTCTGTACAGAACATCTCTTCCCCTTCACCCAAAGTCTGACAAAGAGCTTCAGCATTTCATTAGAAAAGAAGCCCCAAAGAAAGCCCCACAAAGAAACATGCTACAACAGTTGTACCAAGCTACAAGGCAATTGGTGTCATGCAGCATGTGGTAGTCATAAGTACACTAACACCAATCTTAACACATAAATCTGCTGCAGATTTGCCATAGAGTGTTATTGCTGAGGAAAAACCTGTCATGAAATTAGACCCACTCAAGCATACAAATAGCTGATCATTGGCAAGGACACCACAGGACATCAAGTGATGCTATTTAGCGAGACCCCTTTCTGTGGTCCCTTTACCTTTTATCTGTTCAGGAACCGCAGTGGTATTAGTGCTAGAGGGTATATATATCCTTGCTTGTTCCCTTTAATATCTGTTTATAGACATCTTATCTGTGAGTCTGTCTAATCACTTTTTTAACCTGCTGACACTGTGCCTCCCAAACATCCTGGGTAAGAAAGTCCAAAAGTTCATTATCTACCTTATCAAGGATTAGTTTATGTCTTTTAAATGATCTCCTATTAGTTTCACAAAGTGCTCCCTAGTTTTAGTATTACAGGACATGCTGAGTAAAATTTCATCATTTAGTTTATACATCACCTTCATGGGATACAGACCTCAATCATATCCCCCTTCAGCCTTTTTTTTCTAATCTGAGGAGTCTCTGCATTGTAAGATAATCACTCTATTGCCTTAATCATTTTAGCTATCTTCCTCTGGGAATTTTCTATCTCCTCTATATGATTCTTCAGATACAGAGAATAAAGCTGTGTCCAACACTTAAGATGTGGACATGCCAGTTTTACACAGAAGCAAAATGGCAGTCTCATTCACAGTATCATCCTACTGATGCCCATGACTTTGTTGGCTTTTTATCTGCTTCAGCGCATTAAGCCAAGAATTTCAGGGAATCACTGGTAATGACTTTAAGATTTCTTTTGTGAAAGTGATAACATACAGTTCAGAGTCCAGTACAGCACAGCCTGATTAAGAACACTTTTTCCTAAACTAATTACCTCTCATTTACCTACAGTGAAGTGTATCCACCACCTTTTTGTTTGTTCAGTTTTATGAGGTTCTTTGAATGTTCACCATTGGCATAGCATTTGATTTCGTCAAACTGCTCATCCAAATATTATAGACTTCACTCTTCACTCCCTATTCTGCCACTGATGGTGTTTCAGAATCAAAATGGTCCCAGCAGCAATCCTGAAAGGATACTACTGCTGACTTCCATCCCTCATGAAAAAGTGGCCACTAAGTAACCCTTAGTTTCCTCACCCTTAATCAGCTTTCAGTTTGAAAATGAACCTTTCCTCTAACCCCACAGCAATTTTATGTCTTTAAAATATTCTGGTGTGGAACATCATCAAGGATCTTCTGAAAATCCTAGCATAACGTGTCTGCTGAATCCCTTTTATCCACAGACTTATTGACACACTTCAGAATGCTATCAGACTTCCCCTTACAGTGGCCACACTGATTCTATTTCAGTGGATCATATTTGTCCATGTACTCTTATCAGTGTGAACGTATTTCTTAAGACTGACTCTACCAGCTTAGTGGGAAGTCAGGCATCTCCAATCTGGAATTTCTGCTGCATCAATAATTTTGCGGTGAATTCTGAAAATTTGCTTTCCAGATGTTCTTCAGCAATGTTTCTGCCTGGGGTTGTACATGCATGTGTCTGTCTCTCATGTGTTTCTGAACAACTCTGGAGATTGTTAAGAAACTGAGTATCTAAGTTATAAAGAGAAAATGCAAGACTGATGGGTCTACTGCCATCCTTCTCAGACTGTTGCAGCATTGCAGATGACATCAGTCTCTCAGATACTGATAGGAACAATCCATTAAACCTCTGTGCCAAAACGCAGACAGGCATTCCTTGGATAGCTCAGCTTCTAGCACAGCTTTCTACCACAGAAAAAGGAATGAACTGCTGAACTTCACAACCTTTTCTCCATAGGATTTTCATGGCAGTAGACTTGCCAGGACATAGAGGTGTCCAAAATTATTGGACAAGTCACATTCAATTCTATGGTAATTCACAGAAACAGACATAACTTCTGGTTATTTGTGAGAAGCTATATTACTGCCTTAATGTACTTCTGTCTAGGAATGAAGCCCCTAATGCTTCATTCAAGGGATTTAATAGCAAAAGTGTGCATGACTTACAGAGAAGCATTTCCTACTGTTGCAGGAATCAAAATTTTAACATACACAGTTGTCCTTGTGAGGTTTAGGTAAACCACAGGTCACTCCTCTGATTCTCTTAAAACTCTTAGTTAAATCCATATGACCCCAGAAGTGAAACACTTTGCTGAACCTTATAATTTTTGCAAGTCAGTAAGAAATCCTAACACAAATGTTCCAAGCAACCTGCTGCTGCAGATGTGGTCCCAGACTGTGCTACTTCACCATCACTGCAAGCTTTGCTGCTGGAATATTTCCTTGGTTTGTCTGTTCATGCTGACCATGTAGCAAGACTGACTGTCAAAGAGTCAGTGGTGCCCTGTGTTTCCCACTGACATTAGAGAACAGCCAGCCAAGAAATTGTCCAAGACCTTCAATCCATTTTTAACATGACAAAAAAAGCTGCCTGCTCATAATGCATGGGGACACGATCCTGTTATTCTCAAGCGAACTAGCTGACACTATCTTAATATACCACGTCCAAGAAAACATATCCACGAAAGCACTGGCCTGACATTGTATCTGATCTCCCAGAAGTGAGACCAGCTAAAAAAGTCCTAAAGCAGTTAACCACTTGTCAAGATCCTGGACATAAACAAAATCTCCAATACTGTTTCTTTCGAAAATGCCAAAGAAATCCTGATCCAAATCCCATACTGATTACACCAATCAGTTTCTTGGAAATCACTTTTAAACTTTATCTGGAGAAGGCCTGAGGTGATTTTATTCTCCTCACAAACAGTTAGTGCAACTGTCTCTGCTCTTTATCAACTATGAAACTTAACAGACTCTTGAATACTGTCACATCTGACCCCAGGATCTCCTTTTAACTCTGGTGATTTTAAGAACTTCACCAAAAGCACACTAATTTGAGCTGTCACTATCATGCTGTGCTGTCTCTAGGCACATGGTCTGGTTGAATGTAAGGTGCAACCAGCCAAAGATTTAATCCTTTCAAGCTGTTATTCAGGGAGACTGGCTGATGAGGCTTGCAGGGTTCCTCATTGTTCTGCATGTCACTCCTCATCTGACCATAGCACACAGCCGCCTGAAGCTGTCCCATTGGACAAGTTATCAAACCATGCCTCACTCGTCGCAACCCCAATCTATCTGAAGGATTGCAATACAAGTAGGAACAGGTTTTGGTTTCATCTCTGACATCATCTACCTGGCATCTGTTTGCAGTGCATATGAGAGCATATTTGCTCAAAGCTACGGAGCTGTGCCAAAGGCAGTCCCTTCTGTTATCAAGGCCACTGGACTTGACTCATTTGAAGTGCAGATTGCCAAAGGAGAAGTTGGAACTGCTGTGTCAACTGCTTGAAAAGACACCTGTCTTTCAGCACTTCAGGGGCCTCTCTCCAGAGCCTGGGACCACTGTTGCATTCACAACCTGATAGTCCAAGCTCAGCAAAACCTTTACTCAAGTGCATAATACTTCTTTCTTGCTGAGGGTTCATAATAAGTCATAGACCTCACTACTCCTAAGATGAAAGAGTGCAAGAGACAGAGAAGCTAAATTTGTTTCCTTCAGATGCTTATATTACTTAAAACATGCACACAGGGCTTCAATATTTCATACAGTCTGAAATACCTACTAGAGGTTGTTGTGTTATATGTGGGGGATGCTGTTCCTTGTTTGTGTAAGCACAACTCCTGCCATGACCTGTTTCTCTACTTCTCCGTTCAAGCAGAACCCAGAAAGATGGAGTTGGGGGAGGAGGGGGCAGGGAGGACAGGGAGAGTTGTTTGTGGTGGTGTTTTTCTTCTATTGCCGAGAAGTTAAATTTGCACACCCCAGACTGCTCCTAGTCTCTGTTCTGCTCCACAAGCACAACAGTGTACAAGCTGGAATCCACTGGCTCAAATATATGCAGAAAGCTGTTTTAGGGACAGCTTCTCTTTGCTTTACCCATGAATGACTTCTTAGTGGGATTATTCCACATGAATAAGGAAGGGTTATCTGGTCTGTAAGACCTGCTTTCTTTTGAGTCTTGCAAGGGAAACAGTGGAAACTCTATTGTTGAGTCACATAAAACTGGAACAGACAAGTTGCTATGGACAAGGCTGTGTCATTTAGTCCTAACCCTCTGGTGGGAGTCATGTAGAAGGCCCTCTTGTTATGGGCATTTTCCCTTCCAAGGCCTCCCAGTTCCTAATCCTGGTAAAAGACTGTCTCTGTCTCCCTGTGCAGCTGGCCAAACTGGGAGAAGCCTGCTAGTGGCTTCTCATTCCCCTTAGAGCGCTTAGCTCACCGTGAGAAGCAGGCAGGGAATAGTCCCCCGGTTGAAAGAAACAAGCAGCATTACAAGGGGAAGAAGTTTTTGTTCATCCCTTCCAGATAGCCATGTCTAGGAGAGGGAGAATGAACTCCAAGAAGAGCATGGAAAAAAGCCCTAGGCTCCTGCAGAAGGGACGGAGGCGAGGTGACATACAGGGCCATTGTTTTCCTAACTCTAATTGAAACAACATCAGCTTTAGTCGGCTGTCTAGCACTCTAGTGCTTCAGTTCTGCCCCCTTGCTCCTATCACAGGCCTCTGTGGTTGCAAAGAACAGCTTCTCAGGCAGTACCTATTGTCCTGAACGTGTCCTTTATCCTTCTGTTAACCACCTCAGTTTCAAGAGTCAGTCATACAGTCACCATATATAAAGCAGATTCCACTTTTCTGAAGACTAATTGCAGGCAGCATGTCCCCTGAATGCTGACACCAGTATCATTTTTTAGGCACATGCAGAATTGTGCACTATACTTGTCCATACACTGATGTTTTTCCCCGGGCTTATGGTAATTCGTACTATGATAGTTACAACACCAAGGAACAGGACTGTTGTCCTTAGTAGCTTGATGGACCTGACAGCCAACCTGCTGGGAACTGTTCAAAGCAGCAGCTACAGCAAGGAGTTAAAAATCATTAAGCTCATTCTAAAAGCCTAGCTGAAGGGCTGGTGCACTGTTTGGGTTTGAATTAGTCACTTGACCTCTGTTTGTTTTATTTGTCCCAGTGGGAGCATTGGGCCTAAAACCAGACTCTTGACACAAATCTATAGCAGATTAAAGGGGGGAAAACAGAGCACATTAAAAGTAAGAACAAAATCCAGTTCACAGCATTTTCATCAGGATAGTCACTGTGGGCTTCAGAGTGTAAAAAGTGTCTCTCTGACTTAGGACGCAGTTTCTCAAGAAACAGTGGTTACTGCAGATACCCGACCAGCACACACAAAGCACTGACATGCAGAGGTACTAAATATTTCACCCTAGCCTCCTGCCTTATGCTGCATTCAAATCTGATTCCCAGCCATACTAATGAAGGTCCAGATGCACATGGTCCAGAAATTTAGGACAAAATGTGTAGCTCTGCTGGATACACCCACTTTTTTTTTGATCCTTCTCTTTGATTCTTCTCAAGGTAGAATTTGAGAACTTTGAGACAGGTATTGTTGCCACCTATCTCCTGTTTCTAGACCAAAACATGCCTACTGTGAATAAGCTGGATCCATAACTTGCTTAACAAATTCAGCTAAATCTGATTTACTCTGTGCATACATACTTTGGTGGTGATATGTATGAGCCATAGCCAGAGACTCTTCTCTCGTGAGATCTCAAGGATCAATAGCTCAGGCTCAGTAGTCATAACTGGGGTAAAATATGACCTAGAGAGCCAAAATTGGTCTCGCTCTACTGTGCACAGTCCTACTGGCAGTTAGCTCACATGAAGTCAGCTGGAGTATCTCTGTACCCAAGACACACGTATATCCCCAAGGACAAAAGAGCACTTGCAAAAGTTACTTCAAAGTTGTAGAAATTTCTCTTCTCTGCCTGCTGACCTTTGGATAACTAAAATAAGATCCTAAATCCTTTCTTCTTCCTCTGAAGCAAGGTTTTAAGAAATGTATTTTGAATTCTAGAAAGCTTTATCAGTTGATAAACATGAACAGCATAAGAACGTAAGTAATACACAAATATACTGAAGGGCAGCTGGAAAAACTCCATTTAGAAGCAAGAACCAATGAAATAATGGAGGATTAATTGTGCAATATAGTTTATATTCACTTTTCACCTTTTCAAGGAGGTGAATTTACCCTTGATTGTTTTACTTTGGTTTACTGCCATCTTCCCAGTTGCCAGCACATGCCCCCACTTGCCTCTCTGCATACAGCATATTGCTGTAGTACCTGGGCAGAGATTAAAGATCCAGAAGCCTTTTTTGCAAGGACATGCACAACCTCTTTTGGGGGTTTCCTTTTGTTCAAACTGTTCAAACTCTGCAACTGTTATTAGGACATGCCATTACACTTAATTCTAAATAAACTTAGTTCTGACTGACCTCAGGATCTCTTTGAAGTCAGTAACACATGATCACTGCTTACAACTGAACACTTGCTGATACTCGAGAAGTAAAATCTGTCTCTGTACAGCGGATCAGTACATGGACCAAATGTCATTCAGAGTCCTACTGAAGCCTGCCCAGAAAGCCGACATGAAATTCAGACAAAGTTGATCCCCTGTACAGGGTACAGCACATCACCAACACTACCCGTAACGAAGACAGATAAAACCAAACTGGCAGGCAGACATCAGGTAAGGCTGAGAGTGCATTTTTCTATATGTTTCTTTTACACCAGCATACAATGCTCTAGTCCTGGCAAGCATCACATGATGCTATGGCACTATAATACATACTACCAACAACATCAAATTCCTTTGTTTAAGAAAAAACAAGTATGGAAATCTTACTCACACACAATAAAATTTTAAAGTTATAGCATAATAAAATTATAGCAAGTTCTAACTGTTGAAAACCACGTTTTATATTTAATACAAAATAATTTTCTTATTACGTATGATGAAATTCAGGTAATCTGAGAAACTCAGAAAGGGATTCTTGAATTTCTCTCCCTCAGGCTACTCATAAACAAAATGATGTACAACTTTGGAAACTTTATTTCAAAATCATTATACACTTTCATTTTTAAGAGCTGTTCAGAGGCAAATTCCAGCTGAAGACTTAAAAGCCTTTTTTTTTTCCTGGCAAACTTTGTTTCAGAAACTCTTGTTCTTCTAGCACAGTTTTACCCATCCGGATATATAACAATCTGCCAGGCATTGCCTTTCCCTCATTTATTCACTGCTTTTGACAATTTAATCGATGAGAGGATGCAAATACAGCAAGACTATTTTGAGTAGTTACAAAGGACTTATATTTCAAGGAGCTTGCATTTTCTGCAGACAGGTGGTAATGATCACAGAGCAGTACATCAGTGCATTGGGCAACTCCGCATGCAAGTATGTGCACTCTGTTACTGGATTTGGACATGTAGAAGGAAGACATTTTCATAGATTTATCCACTAAGACCATAAATTTTATCCTCAAAATGGCTAAGGAGGAAAACAAAAATCAACATTTTTTTCAACTTTTGCTTTTAAAGCTTTATGTTCCGAATAACAGATGTTAATGCAAATCCAGCCTATTCCATGACACTTAACTGCACATGACTTCTGTCAAGTTACAATGGCATTATTAGCCAGAGGCTACTTATTCAGAGATTTGCATTTGGAGAGCCCATATTCAGCAAAAAAAGACTCCAATATATATGCAAGTCTAGTCTTGAATCTCTCTGCTGAGTCAACCATGAAGGACCAATAAATGCTTATGGGGAAGCAGACTCCAAGACTACTATGGCTGAGTTACAACTCAGAACAATAATTCTTTCTTCTCTTTACTCCTTTATTACACACATCATACTGACAAGGTAGCCTGGAGTGCCCATCCAGGTTATCACTCTCAGCTGCTGGCTCCATTCTGTACACACACGTAAGTCAGTAGCTTAGGAACTAGTTTCCAAAATCCTACCATTTTCATCACAAGGGAATAAATAGGATCTGAAAATGGTGGTCTCTGGGAATCCCCAATCAGAGATCTTAGTTTTGACAGTTCTTGGGCTGATTCAGGAGCAGCACAAGACTGAGAAGGACAGATATCTGGAGTCAGTAGCAACAGAGTTCCACAATCTGAATTGTCTCCATCAGCCTGTCACTCCCTTGGAACTTGTAAGCCATTCATCTTTCCCTCAAACCTTCATATGCTCTCAAATCAGCTAAACTTCGAACAACATCCACTGAGATCACATAAAAACAAGACCTGGTGACTAAGGGAACAAAGCATATTGAATTGGTGTTGCTATAAACTACAGGAACCTCTTACCCCTCTTCTTCCATGGCAGATTTACCAAAGTTCAACTCCTTAAAGTCAAGGGACAGAGTCTTAACACATCTATTTACAAAGCTTTGGCATTTTAAACATAATAATTTTCCAAAAATTCAATCATTAAAAATTACAAGCAAATATAAACAAGATATATATGGCCCTGGATTGCCTCCAGAGGCCTGTGGTACACTGCAGGCAGAGCATAATGTAATTAAATATGGGCAGCCTGCCGACTACTCAATGCCGGTTTTGGCCGGATGTAAGCTGAAGAAGTTTGCCCTATTGCAAACATTTGTTTTACAGTGTTACAACTTAATTGGGCTTGGAAAGCTTCTGCAGGCATTAACAATGGCTTACCTCACTAATGAGCAGGGATAATACGTCCATTTTGACTCGGTGGGCAAAAGGCACCCTCATACCCATTTTATACCTTTACAAGTGAAGTAGGCACTTATGGATATGTGTGCTTGGGGAAAAAAGAGAGTTGATAAAATGGGCTTAAAATGGTTCCATGTGTTGAAAATATACTGCTGTGAAGAAGACCTCAGCTCCATACGAAGTTGCTTCCTCACTGATGTCAGAGGACATTTAGTCCAGGGAATAACAAAAGGCCTGCTGAAATTCCTTTTACAACAGGCCAGTTTGCATTCAGTGATGGAAGACACCTCTCGGTTCCTGCCATCTCTCTGGTTGCCATATTGACTTAAGCAAGCCAAGCACTCTGGCATCAACATACTCCACTGACTTCTGAAAGCTGAGTGGTAACATTTTCAGCAAATTTTATTTGCTGGGTGGTGCTCTTTCTTTCTTTGATTGGGTTATGAAGTAGCATTTTAATTTGAATGGGAAAACAAATTAGTACATTGTACAAACCTCTCCTTCTCCCTTGGAAGACAGACACTCTACCCAGAAGCTTTATCCCAGACCAAATCTGGAAGCCTCTTGAGGAAGTTCCTTGTTAAAAATATTGGCAGTTACTGCAAAAATGGAATTATGATACTCTTTCTGCATTTCATATTGTAAGATCTAGTTTAAAATATGTTGCCTAGAATGGCTTCAAAATACAAGGCAGATATGAGCGATCTGTCTGCTGCTGTAAGCCAAATGAGACTGAATAGTTGCTTATCTGCTCTACAAAATGGAATCAAAAGGTCTTCCTTCAAAAGTCCCATGAAGGATGGCAATTCCGGAGAGTGGCTCAAGCTCCCTGAAGTATGACATTTTGCAAGACTGTGGCTGTATTTTGGGGAAAAAAGACCTTGCATGTTTGTTTTTCAGAAGGTCTTTTAACAATGCTCAGTCTTATACTTGAACACACACAATGAAGGCAGGCACAAGAAGGAGACTTGGCTTGAGCTCAGGATTCCCTGGTGGTTAGGACTTCAGGTTATTTTGATTCTGTCTGACTTGTATGCTGTAATTGCACTGGGGCTGCAGATGACAAATTAACTTCTATTTGCAGCTATTTACAGGTATTTGTTTGGATTCAGGGGGTGATTTTTTTGCACACAGGGATGTGTCAAGCATGTGTGAACTTTGCATTTCAGAAGATTAGCATTAAGCAATGCACCTGGGAGATGACGTAGCCTGCAGCACATTGCCTGTAAGAAGAGGCTTCTGGAAAGCCATGTCTGTGTTATGTATAGAATATGGCATAAGGTTCACACATAAAATGCACCCTTAACAATACTGCCAAGACATATTTGGAATGAAGAATCATGTTTTACCCCAAATGGGCAGACAGTTCAAAGCTGATTTGATCTCCAGCATCTCCTTCTGTTTATATTTGTACATAAGAGATACCGAGAACAGATAGTGTCTGCACCTGGTTTGCTTCTGACTCTTCCAAGTGACTTCCCACATGATTCATTTGGGTGGAGGATGGCAAGAAAATCATCAGTAAAATCTCTATAAGTGGGTGGAAAACAAACAACAGGCTTTTTACTATTATGCATGAAAGGTGACCCATGCACAACTCTTACCCTGAATAACTGAAACAGAAAGACATCTGACTTTCTTTAGCCTCTCACAGGCAAAGAAGCTTTGTTCCCAGCTCAGTCCAGGCCTAAGGCCCTCTTGAAACCTCTTTGAAGCAGCAGCATCACAGGCAAGTAGAGTACCAAGGCAAACCTATACATTGAGTCCCAGAGTGAAAACCATACCTGGTAGGCAGCTCAAGTTCAGAAGCCAGTCACCATTCCTGTTCGTATCGAGTTTTAGAAAGAGCCTTTAGCAAGTTACCCTACCTGCTTCTGCTATTTACATACATGTATATATATATATATATATATACACACATAAGAACAGCCATATCACATCTGACTAGTGGCCTGACTTTGACAGTAGCCAATGTAATCAGATGTTTAAGAAATACTACAGCTATCCAGCATGGGCAGCTGACACTTTTTTGGAGTACATACCCAACCTCCCACACCTAGGATACACCCATATTGCTGGCTAAACACTGACTTCAGGAGATTATCATACATTTTATTTGTCCCATTTCCCAGTCACTCTTCCAGCCTAGGACATGTGACGCTGCTGCCTAAAATAGAAAAAAAACTTTCTGGACAGTATTAGTATAGCTAAGGTAGAAAACAGTTCTTTTAATAAAGCGCTTTATGGTGCAGCAAATACCTAAAGTCCACGTGAGTGTCCAGGGGTTCTACAATTTTGTAGTACTAATCCATCCAATCTGTAAAAATCCATATTTTCTATAAATCTTAATAATCCTAAGGCATCAACACTTAGGGGTGACCTAATTGTGGACTTTCAGCACCTGAAGGGAACCTACAAGAAAGATGAAGAGGGACTTTTTGCAAGAGCGCATACGGACAGGACA
The DNA here is from genome assembly GCF_003945725.1 of Corapipo altera. Classification (NCBI taxonomy): domain Eukaryota; kingdom Metazoa; phylum Chordata; class Aves; order Passeriformes; family Pipridae; genus Corapipo; species Corapipo altera. The sequence continues at coordinate 23,250,019 of NW_020884876.1, forward strand.
AGGGGGAACGGCTTCAAACTGAAAGAGGGTAGGTTTAGATTAGACATTAGGAAAAAGTTCTTCACTGTGAAGGTAGTGAGGCACTGGAACAGGTTGCCCAGAGAAGTTGTGGATACCTCCTCCTTTTAGGTGTTAAAGGTCAAGTTGGATAGGGCTCTGAGTGACCTGGTCTGTTGAAAGGTCCATGGCAGAAGAGTTGGAACTAGATGATCTTTAAGGTCCCTTCCAACCCAAGGTGCTCACGATTCTATGACTTCTCATAGCCCAAAATCTGTAACTTGTGTGCCCTAGTCTAAGGCATCAGGAGTGACAAGAATATAAAGTTCTGTGCTATGGCAGATGCATGGAAGAAAAATAAGCCACTTCAGTATAGACTAGCAGTATGCTTTGTCAACATGGATGAGTATAAATTCAGATAGCAGCAGGGATCTTAACTCATCAAACTATTATGAAAGAGCAATCTCATTTCCTCTCGCTATCTTGTCTAATATTTCATTGTTTGCTCACTTCACATGGCTTTCCAAGTTAGTAGACTAGGAGGAAAAAAAAGCTTCCCACATAATATTGTTGTTGATAAATGAAGAAAGAGGAAAAAAAACTAAGCACAAAGTTATGAGTCACCTGAATGCACTTAAGCCAGATGTAGAATTAAGGAACATGCACTGACATGCACTCATGAGAAAATACAAAGTTGCTTTAGTCTCTCTCAAAAAGGAATGCTGCAGGGCAGTTGGACTGAGGGGAGTTTAAAAAATAAAAAGATAATGGGGGAGGGGGAGGGATTCTTAACATATAAATCACAGTGTCAAAATCCTTTTATCTTTTGGCGCCCAAATCTCTCATCTGCCTCAGCGAATGCTAAGCAAGTCACTAGCAATTCTTTGTGAATTTTTAATTGGTGTTTTCACAACCTTATTCTTGATATTTCTAAGAGAAATTAGCAGATGTTCATGAGAAGAGTTTTACAGAGAAAAATCTCTCATATAGGCTAGGGGTGAACCTGAGAAAGAGCTGAATGTCCTCTGCCTTAGCACCGTCAGCAACAAAAACTCCTACCTTTCTTCAGCTTCAGAATATACTCTCCAGGACTGTAAAAGGTAGGCTGAAATTGCCTACATTGGTGAGAGCAATAGGTTTTATACACAGAGTCTGCAGCATCTGGTCTCTAGTTTGCGCACAACAAGGTTACAGCAAGACAGTTTGACTCTTCTCCCTGGTGTCAACACAAAACTGTTTTATATTGCTAAAATATGAAGAAAGAAGTGAAAACTTTAGGATATGTAGTAAATAGTCTGCAACACGGTTCCAAAACCAATGTTTTCTGATCTCATCTACTGACTCATCAGAAAGCTCCTTGAAAAGGGAAGTGTTTAGGTCTGGTCCTGGAAATTGTTTATCAGGTGGCTTATGAATAGACAGGCAACATTCCTCTTGGAAAGTTCTTCAAAAGTGCAGTTTTGTTCAAAAGCCAGAGAACAAAACTTGAAAAGTTTCATACTTCAAAGCCGCTGAAAGTGGTTTTTTTTTCAAAATTTTTAAAACAAAATTTTCAATTGTCTTTGTGCAATGCCATTTACATTTAAAGGTTGCTCTATAAGAGTAGGAAAGAAAGCTAAGTAGTCCAAAACTGGAATAAATCCTTTTGTTTGAAGCTCAGTGGAATTGCCATGTTGATCCTAACATGAATTTTCTCATTTTTCTTTTTCACCAAAAGAAAGAAAATAAGTCATTTTATTGACCTAATCCATTTTTAAGTTAGCCACTGAAACAAAATACCCACTATTGACCCCATCTGGCTAAATGACTAAACCTCCTGTTGCTAAAACATACGAGGTGCAAAAGAAGGTTTTAAGGAAAAGGGAGGGTATGCAGTCAGCACTTTTTGAGGTTGAGGTTTTGAGTAAATTTTTTGAGGTTCCAAAGACTGTATGGTCAAGCAAAAGTGTGAACGGAGCCATTAAGCTGTTCACTGTGCTGGAGCCAGGGCTGGATTCCAGCAGCTAGAAACTCCTGATCTTACTGTTTCTTCTTCCCTGTTTCACACTTCTACATCACAGACTCAAACAGCAAGTTCCTCAGGGTGCAAAGCAACATTTTGTGTCTGGGCATTATCCACCTGATCCCTAGCAAAGGCTCTTCAGAACAAACCCATCCATCTACAGGAAGAATAATTTTTCTCAAATGCAACACCTACTTTCTTGTTCTCCTAAAATAAGCACCACAGTTTGGTGGAAACAATTTTATTCCCCTTCCCCCAGTGGAAATATGACTTTAAGCAAAAGCAAAATCCTCAGCAAATGGCCTTTTGCTGTACATACCTGCTAGCTCTCAATGTGAAACCTTGTCTTAGGAGAGGTGGAACTGTTGGTCATCAGAAAAATAAACTGTGGGGTTGAACAGGTATAAATCAGCTATATAATTGGACCTATCTCATTTGGATTTCTTAGTTCTAGCTGGAATCTTTGAAACCATGGATGTTTGCAGAGAAGTTTCGGGCATGGTCAATGAAAATCTAACCATCTAATGTGATTTTCAACAGGTACCCATCACAACTACACCATCAAACTTGAATGAGAGCAATCTGATTCTGAGCAGTTTTCCCTCTCCTCATCCCTTACTCTTATCCAAACTGTGCCTTAAATGGGCTCAAGAAAACAAACAAAAAAAATTAGTAAGAGTGTTTGTCAAGTTTTTCCTCTTTTTCTTCACACCAGATTGACAGAAAATAAAAAAGCATCCTGAAATATAAAAGAGCCTTTCCTTTTCTCACACATCTGTAACTTATTAAGGAGACTATCATAACTGAAGACACTCTGACCAAGCAACTCCACGTTTCCTCTTGTACGGTATGAGTAGACTGTGGTGTCAGAGGATCCTGACAGGATGCCAGGAATCACCAGCAAACTTGCAGCAGGGGTAGTAGCCAGCATAGTGTGAAGTGTGTCCTTTGGTGCAAACGCTCCTGGAAGACTAAGAAATTGCCTAAGAAGCCTAAGTCATTTGAAGAGATTGTGGCACGTTAGAACCCACAGAAAATTGTTTCTTCAATGCATTATTTATTGTTTTTCTGTATTTATATAATATCCAGCTTCCTGAGAGTAATTTGTTTTGGATTGTGTAACACTGGGCAGAACATCAAACATATGTTAATCAGTGGTAACAAAACACTCAGTTTTATGGTCACTGAGGTATTAAATATTGCTAATAAATTATAGGGCTAGCATTTTAAATGAGCTACAGTTTGGAGAAGAGCAGCAACACCACGACTGAGAGCATTAATTGCCATTGCCTATTGCCTAATTACCAAGAGCTTCAAATACATTTTTAAACCAATATATCACTCTCTGTTATGCATGCAATGAAATACAGCTGCATTTGAAAAGCTTCAAGAGTGCTAAGTATTTTACCCCTTCAAAGCCCTCTATGGACATGAAAACACAGTACCTCTGTGAAACAGTTAATTATTACTATCCCCATTTCATTCATAGGGGAAGCAGAAGTGCAGAGAGGTTAAAAGTCTCCACTGAGACCACCCAGCTTGTTAGAGTCAGGGTTTGCATGAAGGGGACACACATACTCTACAGTCTTACAGCACAAGGAACAGGCAGTGCTCCCTTTCCCCAAGTGCAGCCTGACTGTGTGGCAACAGCAATCCGGTCATAGCAATGGCATCCCATCCCCACATTGTGTTTCTTCTTTTTGTGGACTGGTAGGGACTGGAAGAATCAAGAGGCACTAGTCTTCTCCTGGAATAACTTACAGAGAGGGAAGCTGTTCTGTATATGACATGCTTTCCTGCTTTCTGTACACTAGGACACATTTTAAAAGCGACATTTTTGTGATCTACTATCTGAGGCATTTGCCACAGAATTCCATTGTCCCACAGGTCATGCCTGTCAGTGGAGACAATGTCACTGGCATAGCACAAAGCGCACATGGTGCACATGAACACCACAGCACTTTCTGATATGCTGGGATAAGTATAAAGTCCATGGACCTGGTTAGTGCTCTGCTGTAGGCTTTTCTTAATGCAGGAGTGAGCACATGCCCTGAGTCGTGCTGGCAGGTGTGATAGAGAAGCAATACAGATGCTCTGGAATGGGATTTTTGCCAGGATTATAAGGCATTACCCTTACCTCTGGTAACAGCCTCACTGATGGGATGGTCCTTACTGAGAACTGCACACGGGTCAGGTTTCAAAGCAAGGGACTTTAGGAAAGCAAGCTGGTGAAGCCTGCCACATCCTTTCAGAGAACAGGGCTTACTCTCATCAGAGGACTGCTAGCCAAAAGGGCCACAGGCAGGCCACACACAGTAGCTTTGAGGAGCCTGGCAGCATTCAAGGATGAACGCTGTTTAGCCTCTGCCTTCAACTCACCTTGTTTTAGCCCAATTCCCACATTGTATGAAAAACAGGAGCCATCATCCTTCTGTCACTGTCCATTAAATTCTCTCCAAGTATAGTTCCAAAAAACTAGCCTTTTGCTGAAGTGCCCTCATCTGCACCCCTGCTTCAAACCTGCAAGGCACTGTCACAGAATCATGGAATTCTTTAGGTTGGAAAAGACCTCCAAGATCTTTAAATCCAACCTTTGACTGATCACCACCATGTCAACTGGACCACAGCACTACGTGCCGCATTCAGTCATTTCTTTGAACACCTACAGGGATGGTGACTCCATCAACTCCCTGGGCAGTCCATTTTACAGTCCAACGTTTAACAAACCTTTCTATGAAATAATTCCTCCTGATGTCCAACTTGAACCTCCCCTGGCGTAGCTTGAGACCATTTCCTCTTGTCCCATAACTAGTTGCCTGGGAGAAGAGGTCAATCACCATCACCCTCCCCCCCCTTCCTCCCCAGCTACAACCTCCTTTCAGGTAGTTGTAAGAAGTGATAAGATGTCCCTTGAGCCTCCTTTTCTCCAGGCTAAACAAACACCAGCTCTCTCAGCTTCTCCTCGAAGGACACGCTCTCTCAACCCTTCACCAGTTCTGTTGCCCTTCTTTGGACTCAATCCAGCACCTCAATGTCTTTCTTGCAGTGAGGGGGCCCAAACTGGACACAGCACTCGAGGTACGGCCTCACCAGTGCTGAGCACAGGGCAAAAATCACTTCTATGCTCCTGCTGGCCACATTATTTTTGATCCAAGCCAGGATGCCATTTGCTTTCTTGTCCATCTGGGCACACTGCTGGCTCATGTCCAGCTGCTGTCAACCAGAACCCCCACGTCCTTTTCCACCAGGCAGCTTTCCAACCACTCTGCCCCCAGCCTGTAGAGCTGCCTGGGGTTGTTGTGACTGAAGTGTAGGACCCCACATTTGGTCTTGTTGAACCTCATACCGTTGGCCTCAGCCCATCAATCCAGCCTGTCCAGATTCCCTGCAGAGCCTTCCGATCCTCCAGCAGATCAACATTCCCACACAACTTAGTGTCACTGAGCTTTCAGACAGCTCCAGGCACTTTGCTGCTGCTCACCAGACCTTGTGTTTTGGGGCAAGAGAGAACAAGAACGGCTAGCCCTGACTCACCTGTAAGTCACAGGGGCTACAAGCAAACACACAACATCACAGCAAGTCTGCAGGTGAAGAGTGACTCATGTAACCCAGGAGGGGCTGTGTCTTTTCCAGCATGACCACATCGAGGTGAGGGTGGGAGGACAGTGTGCAGTAACCAGCGTGGCACCACGGGAGCCACAGGACAAGTTTGTTCTGCTGACTGCCTGCTGCCCCCCTTCTGGCTGCTCCTGCAGCTCTGCTGCCTCCCTCCAGAACATGGAGGGTCACAGGGCTTAGCCGTACATCCAGGTACCACCCTGCTCACCGCACAGTGGGAGAGCAAGCCCTCACCTCACCTATGGTTGGGCTTTGGGTCTCTCCCGGTGTGGTGTAGGAGGCCACTGGCCCCAGGAGCAAACCTCTTACTGATGTGGCAGAGCAATGAAGAAGCTGAATATCAAGCCTGTGCTGCATCATTTCTGATGAGGCATGCAGAGCACAAGGACATGGTATTTGGCAACAGGAGCCTGCCTCTCTGCTTTGTGGGCTCTTTGCTGGCTGCCTTGTGCCTCCTGACGTAGGCACTCTGCGTGTGGTGCGGCCCAGGCTGCCTTGGGGCTCTGAGGGGGCCATCTGGCCCTGGCATCCCCTCCCTGGCACTGCCATGAATAACAGTGCTCCCACTGCTCCCAAGAGGACTCTGGTGCCATCACAGAGTGACCTGTCAGGGAGTCTGGCCTGGGGGATGCAGCAAAAGGACACAGCTGAAAAAGCCATCTTTACTTCAACAAGGCAGTCACTTTTCTGCCAAAAAAAGAAAATTATTTAATTTCTCAGGACAAAAGGGAACTGAAAATTGGGATGAGAAGAAAGACATAAAAGAAATAATGCAAATGAAAGCACATTTAGACATTTCACAGTTGTATACTGAGAAAGCATAAAGAGCCTTCAAAAACAAGCAGTCACAGCCATCAGACATGTCCCAGGCTCAAAATCAGAGATGACACAAAAATTGCATATAAGGAAGAAACTTTTATCAAATGAGAAGCTAACTTCTGTGAGGCAAGTTCCCTAAACTTCCTTCAGAAAATACATGCAAACTCCTAAGATATTTCCAATTTTTTTACTAGCCCTCTTGTCTCCCATTCCTTGCACAGACTTATTAAAGAACATACAACCTGCTACATTGGTTGGTAGTACTCTCAGCTCTCCTGACACTCATGATCAATGGTGCTATGTGTTCAAAAATTACATTATTGCTTTAAAACCCATTTAAAATATGAAGAATTTGAAGTCCATCCTGTCCCTTATCTCCCTGATCTTTTAATTGCTGACGACCATTGTATATTCTGGCAACCACTTGGAAAAGCCATGCAGGTGTTTCTTGCATAGTCTTGCTTGAATTCTTTGTGCAGTGCACAGGATACAGCCTCAGGTCATCAGTAACTGGTCTTGGATTTATAATAATAATGAATTTGAGTGTTTTCCCAGAAGGCTGCAAACTCAGTTGCACTATGCAGTTAAAGAGTACTAGAAGCACATCTGGTCACAAACAACTTAAAACTGCACATGAGCAATGCTTTGCTATTCATATATCCTGCCAACATGGGCAAGACCTAAAACCTTTAGGTAGTTTCTTCTGTCTGGTGGTCTGACATTTGCACATTTGTGGCTGGATCTGCCATTACTGAACTCAAAGAGACTTCAAAGGAACAGCATCACAGCATCACAGGAACAAGATAAAGCCCATGAAAACTGTGCCTGAATTTCTGCCTATGCACAGAATCTGCCCTAGCAACCCAAGTGCATTTGAAGAGTCCTCACAGGCATCTCTCTCCTTGAATATTAAAATCCTGAAGATATTTTTCTCCATGGGCTACCCTAAAATATGTATTTATTGAAGCTTATTTTGGAAACTACAGAACACGAGTCCCACTACAGACCAGAACCACTTCCACATCAAAGCAACCTGATTCTTTCACCAAATTCATAAAGTCTCAATTTTTATTCCTCCTGAAAACCAAAACACCACAAATATTTACTTCTCTGTCCAACATACACCTCGTTTCCTGCTTGACTATTGCAGGCAACACCACTTTGGTCATGCAGCAAATAGACATGACTTCCATTTTGCTCCCTCCCTCATGCTCTCCCTTTAGTCCCTCTGGCTCCAGATTCAAGCCCATCCAGCCATTCCACTTGCCCTCCTGCTGAAAACAGACTGCACATAAAACTCCTCTTTTTTCAAGTCCAACTTGTTTCTCCTGAGTGGAATAGAAAGAGCCAATAAACCACTGAGGTCAGTACCTTAGCAGCACTACCTTTAGTCACCGTTGGTCACCTTGCTCCTGATGTTAACTGTCTTGAGCAAAAGAGAAGATATATAAATAGTAAAATCATTTTGTTATGCTACTATGCAAGCCTCCTACCAAATCTGACACTGTTGTTTTATACCAGTTGTCACTAACCTACATCCCTCCTCAGCAGCGGGTGAACTGATATTGAGACCAAAATTTGAACTGTACTTCAAAATGTCCAAGTCCAGCTCCCTACTCTTCTGTTATCAAAAGAAGAGGGGGTGGACTAGGGTTTCTCTTCTCACAGCGTTTTTTCTTGGTTTTCACAGAATATGCTGAGTTGGAAGGGACCCACAAGAATTACGAAGCCCAACTTCTGGCCCTTCACAGGACCACTCCCAAGAGTCACAACACGTGCCCGAGAGTATTGTCCAAACACTTGAACTCTGTCAGGTTTGGTGCTGTGACCATTTTCCTAGGGAGCCTGTTCCAGTGCCCAACTACCCTCTGGGTGAAGAACCTTTTTCTAATATCTGACATAAACGTCCCCTGAGACAACTTCAGGCCATTCCCTTGAGTTCTGTCTCTGATCACCACAGAGCAAAGATCAGTGCCTGCCCCTCCTCTTCCCCTGATGAGGAACTTGTAGACTGCCATGTCTCCCCTCAGTTTCCTCCAGGTTGAACAGACCAAGTGACCTCAGCCGCTCCCCATACAGCTTCTCCTCAAGGCCCTTCACCATCTTCATTGCCCTCCTTTGGATGCTCTCTAATGACTTAATATCTTTCTTATATTGTGGTGCCCAAAACTGCACACTGGCGATGCTTTGCCTGATGTATCCCAGGACACGGTTGGCCCTCCTGGCTGCCAGGGCATTGCTGACTCAAATTCAACTTGCCATTGACCAGGGCTCCTAGGTCCCCTTCCACAGCATTGCTTTCCACTATCTTATTCCCCAGTCTGTATGTACATCCAGGGTTGGCCCATCCCAGATGCAGAATCCAGCACTTCCCCTTGTTGAACTTCATATAGCTAGTTGATTGCCCAGTCATCTAATTTGTCAAGGTCTCTCTGCAGGGCTTCCCTGCGTTCAAGAGAGTCAACAGCTCCTCCCACTTTTGTGTCATCTGCAAACATCTTCAACTTTATGAAGAAGTTGAAGGGCATAGGGACTAAGATGAAGCCCTGTGGAGCCCCACTAGTGACAGGTCACCAGTCTAGTGTTACCCTATTCACTACTACCTTCTGTGCTTGACCAGTGAGCCAACTGCTCACCCATCACATGATGTATTTTTGCACAGATTCTTTCTTTCGCTTCTCGGATATTTATCTGGTACCATTATGGACAGACTTTCTGTCCATCTGTTTTGTTCTCCTCACTTGGTTTCCTTATTAGATAACTGAGTGTCCTCTGCTGGTTCAAACCCTCCTGAAGAACCACACATGGAGCTGTTTGAACATTTCACTGTACAATCCAAGGAGACATATACACTCGTATATTCCCCTATAGGTCTGTATTTCTTGCAGCCTAAGGTGAGGTTTGAAAATAGCAAGGATTTCACCAAAAATGCGTTAAAAAGTGTACATGGATACTCCCAAATGGTGGCTATTAGTGATTTAATTTGAAGCAATTTGGCCTGGGGAATCCCACTTTTGGATTATTTATCACAAGCTGGGAGTTGTACTCGATGATCCTTATGGGTGCCTTCCAACTAGAGATATTCTATACAATCATGAGAAAAAAAGACTGTCAAATGCAAAAGGAGAAAGTTCTGGGAGTTTTCCAATTATTTTTGTTGCCAAGAAACCTTCTTGGTATCCACATGCTCAGTTTCTCTGTCCCATCTTATCCACAATTCTCAGACAGTGCTTCTCCATGCCATGCCCTAAAGGAGAAAAGTGTCAAAACCCAGTAATGTAAAGCATGTAAAGTGCCTGAATAAAAATACTATGAGGATGAGAAAGTTATATTGGATTGATTTTAGTCTAATTTGGAATGTTGAGAGGTGCAAGGAGGAAAGAGAAACAGCTTTATCCAAAGTACTTATATGATCCCCATTACTGGAGCATCTTAATTCTTTACAATCTCTAATGTATTTATGCTAACAGCACACTTGCGAGGGAGGGAAGTATTATCTTCTGCATTTTACAGATGAGGAACAGGGATTCAGAATCTTAAAAAGCATTTATGAGTAAAACTCTCTCTCTCACTGATTTCAGTTGAAGTTGGGTCCCTAAGTTCCCTGGAGAAATCAACCCAAACCAGCTACAGTGTGCACAAGTAACCATGGAGTTGGAGATCTGACACCCTCTGAACTCAGCTGCCCAGAGGCCATGCAGACCATGGAGTACAAGGCCCTTGGGGCACTGCTACCTATCCAGTTCTGCTCTCCCTCTTCCTGCAGCTGTACCTCCTGGTGCTTATGTTGTCTTCTTCCTTGTCCCTGATGAAAAGCATCCTGTTGTCAGTTCACCAAGATCATTTGGACTCCAAAGCTCATCTCTGAAGCACTTACTCTTCCTCCTTGGCTTACTGTCATTGCAGTAAGGACTTTCTGGACTCCATCATCTAACTGCCTACCATTAGTAATGAAAACCATCAAGCAGAACAAGACTCATCTCAAATCTCTGCTATGCTTCACATATTTCGCTTCTGACAGTTCTGCCCCCACTTGTTCACAACATCATCTTAAGGCAATGAAATTTATGCCCCTGAGAATGTCAAACACCTTACTAAAAGTAAAGTAAGGTCAAATAGTTGTTTCTCTTATGAGCTGCATTTTCTGGGTGTAAGAGGAAATGAAATCAATTTGACATGATTTTGAGAGAGAACATGAGTAAACCTATGCCATACAGTCACTTATGCACCAGAAGAAGATAATTCAGGAAGTCTACAGTAATAAGAATGGGAGTCAACATCTGGTGACCCTAGATATTTTCTGTCCTCCCCTAGAAATAAAAAAAAGTTTCTGAGGAATATTCATGTTGCTTCTTTTTCCCATAATTTGCTGAGCAGTGGCCAAATACACATAATTTCTCTTTTAATTCAGCCACAGAAAAATAATTTATTTTTCCCAACACAGCTAATACCTTCCTTTCAGGATTGCTAAGTAAGACTTTTCTCCATTCACTCTTTACACTGATTTCATAGAAGACATCCTGTGAAACTACTTTTATTTTATTAATTGTTATCAATTTAATTTGTTATTTGGGAGCAAAGTAATTCAAGTATAGGTGCACCAATGTCACTAATTGGTAATCTGCCCATTAAGTTTCTCTGTCTTCCTTCAGTATGTGCCATTCCATTCCATCTTTGGCATGCCAAAAGCATATCATGCAGATATGCTTGTGGAAATGAAATCTTTCCCTTTTCAGTTCATTAGATATCAGAAAAGTCTTTTCTGCTTTGGTCTTAGATTTTTGCTTTCCTTCACTGTTTCTGATCAGTCTCACACAAACTGCAGTGGCAAAACTGTCAGCAGTTCATAAGGGGGCCAAATCCTTTCAGATGTTGTGTACAAGTTTCAGAGCTGTTTTCAGATTTACTTCCTTTCTTGTTTCCTTGCAGATATCCCTTTGATCCACTGAGTAGATCTGGACATCAGATATACGATTAGCATGTGGGACAATTTTCCTACAAACTGGCCACATTCACAGTCATGACTAGTCTGTTGGATCTCCAGAGATCAAAATGAAATGTATCCAAAGTCTGTATTGTTTTCCTACACCCTAGACTGTTACAGTAAACTAGTCTTGGAGCCAAACTTCCTTAAAGTTGACAGGACACCAGACTTAAGTCATCTGGGCACCAGACTGAATCCAACTCCAGTAGCTGGAGATGAAGACAAATCTTTTTAATTTATCATAGGAGAGATTAAAAGGTGCTGATCAAAGTGTAAGCACTACCATCATTGTCTGGACTCCTATGAATATTTCAGTTAAGCTGCCAATCACTGGTACCTCAATATAACTTCTTTTTTTTTATTCTCTTCAAATACGCCTGCTATATGCAACATAAATAAACAGAACTTGTACTAGGCCACAGGGTCCTTTGGTTTATTTTGTGTTTCAATTTTTTTGTAAGAATACTGATCTATAGAGTGGAAAGTTACAGTCTGTTTCTTATAGTCAGTGCACAGGGACTTACTCTTTGCTCCAGTGCACTTTTTTGTCCATGCCTTGCTTGGCAGGTGGCTCTCCTTTCAGGGCAGTGAAGAGGCTTGGCTCCCTCAAAGAAAACTGGTATGGTCTAGGCTGGGATACATCCTACGGTAGACCCTCACTGCCCTCCTGGCTGGAGGCAGCAGTGGCAGAGAGAAAGTCTATAGGGAGGAAAGGGAAGGGAAACCCTTCAATCACCTAAGCAAGCAGCAGCAAGGGCAACAGGAATGACATATCACACCTTTTCTGACTATAACTATCATTCATTAGTGATGTGAACATATGTATGACAAACACCATAAAGTATAGAGAAAAGACCAGAACAGCAAAATGCTGTCTGAGGTACACATAGGCTCAGTTCCTGTAGGACAGAGGAGATTTAAGCCTGCAGTCCCTGTTAGGACACAAACAGGAGCACACAGTAAGGCATGAGGCAGACCAGGCTGTTCAGGAACCTTTTTTTTTTCTACACAGGTATAAAATGGAGAAGAAGATATAGCTGAGATTTTTAGGTATGAAGGTTTGACCTTTCCATGACCTTCTGGACTCTTAGTTATTTCAAGTACTTCAAGTTATTGCACATCAAAAAGAAAAGCAGGTGCAATGATACAACAGCCAGAGACACAACTAGAATGAAGTGTCAAATAGGGAAGAGCTGGATGGACCAGCATCTTCACAAGTAGTGGCTCTGAAAGGGGAAATATTTAATCCACCTCATTTTTAAACTAGTTTCTCTTGATTTCTTTGAAACTTTTTACTAGTTTGAGAGATTTCTTCAATTCCTGCATTAAGAGGTTAGCAAGATTTGCTCCAGTTTTCTTTTTCTTTATAATACAGGAGTGTGACATGAGAAACTGAGCACAAATCTTATATAATTAAGACAGGGGACCTCCTGAAACTAGTCAGGTTTCAAAAGCAAATGTATGCTTAAGCACAATCACAGTATTTCAGGAAAATTTTAAAAGCTTTAATCATAAGCAAAGGGTAAAGGCACTTTTATTTCAGGCACAGTTCAAGCATCATCCATCTTCCTTTCCTTCCATAAAGGCAAACATTCTCAAGTTACAAGTTTTGAAAGATTTTTCCAAGTCTCCATTTTCCTTGGAGCTCAATGCTGTCTTTAATCAAGACTTCCTTCTGGAGCTCTATAGCTTATTCTACAGTCCTTGTAATTAGCATTATTTCTAGCTATTCACTTTTCCAGCCTCAGTAGTGGAAAGCAAGAATTATTTTCAAATTTATGATTGCATTAAAAGTGTAATATAATTTAAAATTATTTATTTTTTCTCACCAACTCAGCCAAACATTACAAATACTGTAATCTCCATTCTAGGAGGAATGCCCTTCCAGTCTCTTTGCTGTAAAGATTTATGTACAGTATTTTTTTTAGAAGTAAAAAAATAATTAACTCCTGATCAAGTTCCCAGTTTAAACTTAAAGACAGCTCTCTGGAAAATTAGCAGTCAAAAAACTTAAGGTTCTGAATAAATCTAACAGCACATATAAATCCTCCACACGTTTGTTTTAAGGGTATGTAAAATGTAAGTGGTATAAACCCCAGAAAAATGAGCAAGAAATAGATACTTCAAATGCCTGGTAGAAGTATTTGAGATATATGAAACTCATCCTAAGTTAATAAATCAGAAGATTTATTAATCTTTTTAATTAGAAAGAAAAGACCCCTTCTACAGTAAAGTGTCAGAGAAGTTTAATCATGACAAATAGAGCAGAATAAGAATAAAATATAAGCAATGCTAAATACAAAAGTGAATGGTAAGAGTGTTTGAAGCCAGCTATGGCAAGGATGAGAGGTAGGTTCCCACGCTGCAGCCCTGTGCCTGCCCTGAGCAGGCTGTCCTGTTGCAGAGCTGCAGCTCAGAGGAACTGGAGTGAAACACTATCCTGCCTTGTACCTGTTGCCCCATCCTGCCTGGGCTGCTGCAACAGTTCTTGGAGGTAGACGAGACTTCACTAACCCTTTCCAGGCTGCTACTTGCTTCTGAATAAACCTACTACAAGCAGAGAAAATTGTATTTGTTTCCTGGACTCACTGCTAAGCACTGTTAGTAAAGTTGGTAATGTTTCAAGGATATTAAACCAAGAACTAATTGGAGACATGATAGACAGTGATTCCCCACTGTGCTTTCCCTCTTCAGGAATAATCAGCTGCTGGCAGTATTAATTCACTTGCTAATGTGGAAAAGACAAAGTAGAGCCTTTTAAACATATTTTTGAGCAAAACTGTGCAAAGCACATGTCGTGGTTTAACTCCAGCCAGCAGCCAAACCCCACACAGCTGCTCACTCACTCCCCCACCAGTGGGACTGGGGAGAGAATTGAAAGGTAAAAGCCAGAAAACCCGTGAGTTGAGAGAAAGACGATTTAATAGGAAAAGTAAAAGCCATGCACATAAGCAAAAGCAAAGCAAGGAATGAATTCACTGCTTCCCATGGGCAGGCAGGTGTTCAGCCATCTCCAGGAGAGGAGGGCTCCATCACACATAACGGAAGACTTGGGAAGACAAATGGTATCACTGCAAACATCCTCCCTTCCTCCTTTTCCCCCCCACTTTACATACTGAGCATGATGTCATATGGTATGGAATATCCCTTTGGTCTACATGGGTCAGTCTCCTGTCCCAACTGTGTCTCCTCCCAACCTCCCATGCACCCCCAACTTCCTTGCAAATGTGGCAGTACGAAAAGGCCTTGGTTCTGTGTAAGCCCTGCTCAGCAACAACAAAAACATCTCTATATTACCAGCACAAATCCAAAACCTAGCCCCATACTAGCCACTGTGAAAAAAGCTAACTCTAGCCCAGCCCAAACCAGCACAGTACAGAAGGTATTTACAGGAATTAGAGTTTGAGATGAATTTAGAGGAAAATCAGTGTGCGATCTCCACCAATAGCAGCTATATGTGGTCAGGGTGATAGACAAATAAACAAACTGGAGAGACTGTGTTTCCTAGAAAGAGAGTAAAGTATAGCATCTGCCTCCTGTTCAGACAACAAGAAAAGTTGAAAAGCTGAGAAGAGCTCAGCTCTCTGGTCCGGATGTATCCATGCACATGTTACTCTTTTACTACAAGAATATGTTACTCAAAATAATTGACAAAATATACCAAAATAATTGACAGACAACAAAGGGCATGGAAGAATAAAACATTTTAAGACATTTAGAAGAACAGTGTATGTTTTCTATCTCAAATGTTGCTTGTATCAAAGCACAAGGAGATTTCAAAAAAGGATCTGAAGGAGAGATGAGTGACAGGACAGTTCAAGGAAAGTGTTTTCTGAATTTAAGTGATGGCTGGGGACATATAGGGAGGAAGAAGCAAAAAAATAGAGAAGACAACAAGCACAATGTGGTGATAGCTGTTGTCATGATGCTGGGTTGAGTTGGTTCATGGTGCAGATTTTCTGACAAGGCAGTGAAGAAAGAGATGAGGATCAAGGAAAGACTGAAGAGGAGGGAAGCAATAGCTGAGGTCACTTAGGACAGCAGGGAGAGGATGCCGAGAGTGACAAAAACAGTGATAGACTTTAATGGATAGGAGGTCTCAAGAGGGCAGGGTGAGGCAAGGGGCAGAGGGTAAATATGCTTTGTTGAAAGAAATTGAGAGGTGAGAGAGAAAGCAGTACTCAAATGGACCAGAGGGGGACGAGCGTTTTGGAGAAATAGGAGCAAGGCTCTTTGAGTGAGCGTGCATCTCAGGGCTTGCAAGTCAAGAGAGAGGGTGAGGGAAAAAAACAAGGGGCTAGGAGGTTGTGCAGGATGTCAGCAAAGGAGGCAAAGTCAGCTTCAGATGAGATTGTGAAGGAAAGTGGGTATCATAACCATTAGAAGGGGAGTGGGAGAGCAGCCGTGAGTCAGGGAGGATGCCTGCTCACCAGTTCCTCCCTGCCATGGAAGAGGCTGTCCAGGGCTGTTGGACACACACAGTAGGAATAGTGCAGGGCCTATACAAAATCTGGCAGGTCTTTCAGATTCCAGTCTCTTCCCACCCACACCCCATCAAAATGAATAGCTCCATTCATTTGGGCCAGGGTATTGGTTTCAGTCTTTGCTAACATGGAAATTCATTGATGCCTCTTTGCCTTTGCTAAGCCATTTTCCGAGTGTTTCTCTAAGATCAGAGTGTGCCTCGTCCTGACCCCAGCCCAGAGTGCTGACAAGGCTGGTAAAAAAGTCAGTAATCAGCAGATTAGCCCCCAACCACAAAAGCCAGCACTGCAGAGTCCTCCCTCCTCTTTCTTGTCAGCACAGCCAATGCATGAAGGAGCCACTATCATTCCCTCTGTCCTAATGAGTTTACAACTGGTTTAAACAGACCAAGTATAGCCTGCATTGTTAGGATACAAAAATTCACGTTGAAAACTCCTGGAGAAAACTGCAGCAGTTTGACATCAGTTTTTGATCTTTGTGGAAGGAGCCGATGCAACTGCCTCGAGATCATTATCACGGCACTGTAAGCAAAGTAAAGCGGTAACGGTTTGACAGCTACCATACTAAGACCTCTGCCTGTCAGCTTTACTGCTTGTTTGCTCTCATAACTATTCCCTTTTTTCAGCCTATATTTTTTTGCTCTTTACTTATACTATAAGTGCTTTTTGGAAACAGACTATGTTTTTGCTCTTATTTAGGGCACATCTAGTATGATACAGTCTGTCTGGTATGGAGGACAACAATACCATAACATAAATGAAGCCATTCTGCTAAGATGCTAAGTAATCTTTATAACCTGCATGCACAAGAAACCACTTTGAATGTGCCATGTTTTTAACTTAAGACACCACAGAATTAAATGCACTAAAATAGACACTCCATACAACAGACAGTTGTTGCCAGCTGTGCCCCTTGAATAGAATTGCTTAAAAAATTTGCCTCATGAAAACAAAAGAGAGTTATTAGCATCATTTCAGAGAGCAAGCAGAAAATTATTTCGCATTCTGTCATCCTTTTACCTCCTCTTAGTTGTTAGAGTAATCGCATACAGTTTCCAGTGGTTCTAGAATCCCCTAAATCTTACACAATCTACATTATCCTCCAACAGGTTGATGGTTCACTGGATGTAATTTCTATGAGGTGCCTGGAGTGAGTGTTTGGCAGTTCAATTCAATAACAATATCAGCTTTCCAACTGAAAGCAAAGGGTCAAGTGACCCTGGGCAAGGCAATCACCTTAATGAATTAATGTTTGTACAAAGCTTCTGAAAAAACAATATGTTACAGAAGCACCAAGAACATTATACGTAGATTTTCTTCCTAGTAGGCCATCCACTTTCAAGGAAATACAGATGATACATGAATAATTTTGGACATTTGAAGAAAATAGGTGTGACTTCTTTCTTGAAGGAGCAGGTAGCGGCTTTGCTCTCCAAAACCCAAGAAACAAGTTCACATACAAAACTGACTCTCCGCATTCTTTGTACTCTCTCCATTATCCAGACGCTTTTCACTGTACCTAAAAATTCTACAACTTTTTTTGCCACACATAAAATTACTTTTCATCAATTTTAAGCAAAGTAAAATGCCAAATGACAGACAGACAAGGAATAAAAAACAGCCCAGGTACCTAAGCATGAATACAGAGAGATTTAATAAAAATTCCTGCTGGTATTTTGGGAGGGGGGGAATGTTGATCAGACTTTCAACTAATCTCAAAGAAGTTTTAAGTCTTGTCTTAATGAGGCTCACAAGAGGTCTCTTGGTAATTTTCAGTGTATGCATTACCAGCGTCACAGTTACTAGCCACAAAAGAAGAAGAAAAAGAGACTGCAGAAAGGTAGATAGTAAGAGCTCAAGGATCTTCCATCCAAGCAATCAGTATGAAAGTTCTTGTAGACAGCAGTCATATTTGTACAGGGTGCTAATCCCATCCAGGTTTTAATGCGTCCAGAGACTGACAACAGGGAGAATTAGACTTCCACCCATCTTAAACTGAGCTACAGTGAGAACACAAACACGTGAGTCACAATATCTTTGGGGGATTGCACAGAGCTGACCTGATTAGCACTGCAGATAAAAGAGCAACCCGCGAAAACATGCTCCACATGACAGATACTGCAGAAAACCACCAGCATAATACACATGCATTATCTGACCACGGCTGGCATGTTTCCTCTTTTAAAAGGCAAACTTGCTGTGGTATCAAACATACTGAATGAGGGTTGCCTCACTGGGCTAGCAGGGACCTCCATGCATATCACCCAGCCTTGCAACATTCCATTACTTATTACCCAGCTCAGGAGTGAGGTATAAATGGCCTTGCAAGGGCCTTATGCCCTTCTCATCACGGAGAGAAGACTTGAAACCTGCTCCTCTTGTGTCTTGTTTAAATCAGCAGTGAGTACATTCACACTGTATGACGATAACTCCTGAAACTCTGTTCTCTGTCATTTGACAGAAACATGATGTGCGCTCCTTAGATTTCTAACTAGTTCACATTTCTTAGAATTGTTACCAGGTAGAAAGGTATTTTACAATTGAAGGCAGAATTAACTTTTACAGATATTTGAACATAAGAATTTAATAGAGAATTATATTCCCTCTTTCAGGTCACAGTTTAATTCTACAAATACAGAGTTATATTTAAAGACCAAATGTTCAGAAGACCATACCAGACAGATCATCAGTTCATACCTTTCACAGACTTTCTTTCAAAGCATGTCATGAAATTAAAATTACTGAAATAAGTAGAAAGGAGATGAGAGAAGATGTAAGCAGGGCTGGCAATTACCAAACATAAATTATTTTTAAAAACTTCCACACTAATAGGATCCCTAAAGGAACAGGATTTGCTGTTTTCCAACTTTACCCTCCAAGAGACGAAGAGTCAGACACCACTTTCAGAAGAGACCAGAGAGTTGTATGGCTGACAACTATCACAACAGCAGGAATAAAAAATGAAATATCATTATTACAATAAACACGTAATTGGAGGGAGTAAAAATCTTCCAACTCTTAGGGCATAAGACAGCTTCTAAACTGTGAGGTTAGAAAAAAAAATCTCTGCTGTCTATTTATTCTAAGTGTCTCTGTAAAGGTGTTTGCCAAAGCTTTCTGGAGGCAGTTCAGTACAGTTGAGCGGAACTAGCTGTTAAAATCACAGGTGGTTCCCAAAGTAGTTGTTAAACCCCCTGTTATTCAGAGGAGGACCCCTCTAGTTGTGCCCATTCTCCTCCTCCTTTCCTCCTTTTCCCATTTTTTCAGGCTCAGATCCAGAAGACCTTGGCTCTCCCTTCATCCCACACTTCTCATTGCAATTCTGGCACTAGCTGACAGTGTAGATGAAACACCCTTAGAATTTAAAACATATTCTGAATTTTACATCCCAAGAGGATACAGGACAGTAGATGGCTGAACACCACAGCTCTTGTGCTCCAGGGTGACTACAGTGGGAAGGCTACCAGATTAGGGCATACCAAAGCCATCTCATTTACTCCTCCCACCCTCCAATCCAAAATGTCACACTTCAGCTAAGAGCACACAACCTAAATGATTAGAAAAGAAAAAACAAACCAACCAAAACAAACCCTGTAAACAAAACCAAAACCAAACAATC
Source organism: Corapipo altera (assembly GCF_003945725.1). Taxonomy (NCBI): domain Eukaryota; kingdom Metazoa; phylum Chordata; class Aves; order Passeriformes; family Pipridae; genus Corapipo; species Corapipo altera. The sequence goes on from NW_020884876.1 coordinate 23,269,542, forward strand.
CGGCAACTGAAAAACCCATAACTTTCTTTACCACATAAAAGCTAGGAATAGAAAGTCAAGCAGAATGCCAACTTCCTGCCACTTTGTAGATGAAGCATGCCACACCTTTAGTTTGGACGTTCATGAATAGATTCAAACTGTTGATACTTCAGAAGTCAGTGAGTAGAAACAAGGAAATTTCTTTTTAAACTCTAATGACTGTATTTGACAGCAAGACCGCCATGGGCAGCAGGCAAATAGTAGACTTTGGGGGACCACTTCTGGCCTTCCACTCAGCATTAATGTTTGCTGTAAGCAGCAGCATGTAGTTGAAGAGTCATCTCCTTGCATCCTGCACAGATATTGAGGCAAGCTATTAACTTAATTTTTTCTTAAATGAGCTGACAAATCAGTTACACTGTTATTTCAAAATTTCTATGAAAATGTACCCTACTACCTAAGCATGAGGGACATTGGCATCCAAGTTTGGGGATACTGAGGGATAGTGGAAAATATTTAACACAGTCTTTTACAGTAACTCTAACAAAAGCAAGTTCAGCCTTTACTGAGGACAGATTAGGAAAACACATTTATCAAAAGATTCTTCCCAACCTTAGTGGTCTCATATTCATGTTTCTTCTTTTTCAGTTTGCATTCTCTGTGACCCAGAAGATGATGGGAAGAAAAGATGGGAAGAAAAGTGAGCATTGACATTTTTCAAATGACCCCCAAAAGATGGTGTATAAGAATGGAACGTTTGACTAAACCATCGCCACAATTCCCAGTTAGTTCGAATATTCCTCCTGTCTGCCACCTCCAGTGTTGGTAAGCATATCATTTTGCACAGACACATCCAGCTGGCTTGGCACACAAGTGGTCTGCATCACCGTGCATTGGCAGCCTGGTCTTACACAGCCCAAGCTCTGCATAAGCCAGAACAGCTGCTGCCCAAAGGAGACAGTAGGGTCTCGTACATGAGGTACAGGTTCAGTTCCCTCTCCATAACAAGTGACTTCATTATGCTATCCTGCCATTCTCCATCTGAAAAATAATCCTCTTCCACTACACAGAAGTGCTGTAAGAATAGAGAGAGACTGGTAGGCGCTCAGATATTAGAAGAGCAGGAGGCCTGTAAATCTCTCAGATGCATTTGGAGCAGCAGAAGCAAATCTATAATGACTCTGTGAACTGCTCTTGGGTCCTACAGCTTAAGCTTAACTGCAGCAATTGCCCTTTGTGCATCTTCCAGAACATGGCTTTCTGTATTCACTCAAGACATCAGGGAAGAATTTGGGTTTAATTCAAAGCCTGCTTAAACCTTGCTTCTGGTTGGAGTAATCAGAGGTGGGTTCAGTTATTTTATTTCTCCCATAACATAAATTATGTGAGGCTAATGTGTCAGTCTTAGAAGTTCTTCCATCTGGAGATGGGACTTGTGCCAATTATGTCATAATTTTTCTTGCCTCAAGTGCCTCATATTCATTGTATAGGAATCAAAATCCTAAGCAGTTCAGGTGGTGAGCAGATTTTCTTGTGACAATGAAGCATATTTTATTTTAGAATTTTAGGCCAGCTTCCTGCCACTACATAACAAAAATATGATTAATGATACGTAAAATCCATATTTTGGAATAGAAATAAATTGGGCCATTGTAGCATTTCTTTCTATCTGGGGAAATTTTATTCTGTCATTGCCTGACAACATAATTTTACAGAATAAAACACTTTGTACTTAGGGAATTTCACTTCTGTGTTAAAATACATTTTTACTACAAAATGGTGTAGGAAAGGCTTGAATTTAGGAAAAGATTAATAGGCTAGATAAGCTCTTTCTAAAAGGATATGCCAAGATACTTTTTACAGATGGAATTGTAGTAGGTATAATCTTATTTTAAATGAAAAATAAATAAATGGATGAATAGAGTTTATGCAGAACTACGAAGACCAGGGTTGGGTTGGGTTTTTTTTGTGAATAGAAAAATACAGAGTTTTATTAATTAGAATGAATTCACAGGAATCTGCAGTGAAGGAAATCATTAAAATGTTGTACTTGCCAAATATATTTGGCAAGTGTACATTTACATAACAGAAAATACTTAAGACTTGATGTAGAGATTTTTACCCAGACATCTCAAAGAGCTTTCTGAAGGTGGGAAATATCCTTTTTGCAGGGGAGCAAGGTAGAAACCAGTGAAGTGGCCTTTCAAGTCAAAAAGCAGAGGATAGGAAAGAGTTGTCCTCACAGTCTGGTCTCATACATCAGACTTACGGTGAATAAACAGTATTCAATAAATTTTTTTGGCCATAAAACACTGATAGATTGCAATATAGTGACTCTTACCCTAGTTTCCAAGTGATACTGCCTTTTCTGGGATTTGAAGCTGCTTCATTTTGCTGAAGGAAGACTGCATATTCACAGGGGGAAAATACACATTCATATTAAGACCAGGTGATTTTTGCACTTAGTTTTGAAACTGATTTTGAACATACTGCCTCTCTTGTCATTGCCTATTAAGTAGGTCGTCCTCATCCACAGGTAATTTTTAGGTGCCCTCCTGAAATATGACAAAGATTTTCAGTGCAGCACAGACAAAGTAGTAAAGCTGGAAATGCCACTGGAAAAATTCAAGAAGGAACCTGTCACATTTACTTGACTATCACATTTAAACCTTGGGTATAATATACCTTTACTGCCAATATCGCAAAGCATTTCTACCCATACGTGCTCTAGAAGAATGCAAATAATTCTATAGAAAACATAACAAACAAAAAATCCTTGGCTACGTCACATCGAGAATGTCCTTAAATCTTCTAGTGAACTGAGAATTTATCAGGATATTGTCAGAGGCACCTGCAGTCCTGCCATCTCTTGGCTCTGCTCATATCTTGCTATACAGGGTGCTGGCCACTCTGCAACACTTCTACAGTAAGGACTGAACTTTCTAAACCTTATTCCTGAATTTTTATTTTCATAAAATACCCTAGTAAAACAATTAATACAGTCAATGCAAGCTGATCTTTTATGAAGATACAAGAAGCCTGGTGAACTGCCTGGACAAAATATTAGGAGTAAAACACAGCCTCAGGTGTCATTACACGTTTCAGTGCCAGCACTAATAAAAGGTACAACTGATACTATTTCATATCCAAATTCAACATTCTGGTGGGAAACAAGATGAGATTCTGTTGCCTGAGTTATGTTTTAATCAGTTTTGGGTGAACTTGGAAATGTTATGTAAACTGAAACAAAACTGAACACTGAGATGCTTTGCTGCCAACACAGGATTTTCACATAGCTCCAAATGGTCTGGTATCACAAGTGTAAATCACAGTTTAATTGTAAATGGGAAAACCCAAAATGTAATAGGACTCTATGTAATAGTATTTTTGAATGAGCGTACATGGATAATGGACATGTAAAACTGAAAGGTAGCCATACTAAGACTTCAATGTAAAAATATGCCATTAGTTTTTACTGACTCCAGTTGGTCAACCAGGTTGAGGAGTGGAATGTACATTTGTTGTGCTCCTGGTCCTTAGCATTTCTGGGTTGCCAAATAAAACCAAGAAAAACCAGTTGGAAGAGAGCAAAAGTTACTCAGTAACATTTCTGCAGGGATTTCCATCTGGCAGTGGAACAGGTGAACCTGAGCTTATGTGGAGGGTTCAAGTTTGGAAACAGCTCCAAAACCACAAAGTGATTATTTACTTTGTTTGTCTGAAAAAACCAAGATGAAATCTGATGGCTTAGCTACACTTACAAAATTCTTTTCCAAGTGCCAAAACAGTTATGTGAGCAGCTGGTATTGGACTCGTACCTTTCACATTAGCAGACCATCTTCTATCATCTTCTGACTCAATTGAAGAATCCAGCTCTAGCAGGTAGGCATAAGGACAGTTAAACGTTTTGCTTGCATTGTACCTAAACTCAAGTCCTAACTTGGCCTTGAATCTTAGAATAGGCTGATGTATATCCCAACACTGTAATTATCACCTGCCATGTTCTATATGACTCTTTCTTTTTTCTGAGTAGGGAAGGCAGACAAGAAATCAGGAGAAGGCTTGTTTATAAAGTAGCAGAAAAACAATATTTTTTTTATAGCTAGGATGTGTATGGAACCCAGCAATTTTAATAAAATATATTCCTTATATGCCACACTTAATGAGCAAATGAGAAGGCAAAATGGCTTTTTGTGTTTATCTATTTCCTCTTACTTTTGGATTGTCCAATAAAGCTCTGTGTCAGGCCAAAGCTATTGCACCCACCACAACATGTCAGCAACTGTGACTCAGAACACATTATATGCAGGAAGAAAAAGATGCAAAGATAAGATATTAGGACTGAAATCAATACAGGATTCTCTTTTACATATCCCAACAGTCTCATTAACTTCAAAGTAGCTGATATGAATGTAATTAAAGAGCAGAACAAACAGCAAAAGGGAAAGAGAAACCACAGGGCCCTGTTTCAAGATCCTCACTAAAATGGCATAGCACAGGGCTGTACCAAAAGTCACAGGATATACTCTGTCAAACCTAGCAGAAATTTTTATAAACAAATAATAGCGACATTTTAAACAATGCAAATTGTATAAACGCGGGCATCGGCAGTTTAAACACAAATAAGCATCACCACCAGGGAATAACTAAACAACAACAAACAAGTTCTTGGTGCTCTAATGTGCTAAACCCAAATCACAGCTGGCTGCTAGACTCAAACCTACATGCTACTCACACAAGATAATCCTGTAAAAAAGGAGAACCAGGTGCAGCATGATAGAGCTGGATACTGGAGACTTTGCAAGTCATCTTTGCATGGTCACAACCAGAAAACATATCACAGTGCAGTGCTGAAATGCACACCATTGTTAATAATTAATGTCATTAACCTGTTGAGTTGCTGTCAGGTTCACAGACTACTGTGTAAAATGAAATAAGAATGCTTCCGTGTCCCGGGAGTCGTCCAAGTCACACTTAGGGAAGACACATGTCCATGGGACAGAATTCTAACTTCAAGGGCAGCAAAGAGGAGGCTGGGCAGGTTGTAAGTGCTTTCCACTCGCAGAGGGTAACCAGCTCAGCTGGGCAGCATGAGAGAGCCTGCACTGCTACACCTCACAACATCCCAGCCTATGCAGAAACACCACAACTCAGTCCCCAGGCATCTGGAAGGTGACATTGACACCTTGATAATAGGCAAAGCACAGTTACAGGAAAAAGGTACAGAAGACTTCAGAGGAAAAAAATCTCTTCCAGCACTTTTCATGAGCTCTAAATTCCTAAATCCTCCCCCTCCTGTTCACCCCACAAATGTGAATCAAGGGATCAACAGATCAATAGGATAATTGTATGGAATGTCTTTAATGGAGCATCAGCTCCTATTTCTTACATACATTATTGAATGCTCCTACCAAGTGCTAAATTAAAATTTACTGTAGTGCTAATTGAAGTCACATTTGTGTGTGTGTGCTGCGTGCTGTTAGGTAGGAGGAGATTTCTTTTGCTGAAGATTAAAACTTCAGTAATGTCTTTTTGTGCTTATACCAGTTTAATGCAAAAGCAAAACATAATTATAGGAGGCTGTTAATGGATTAGATGGCCAGTGTTGCTGTCTAGCTGTGTTCCAGTTTTTCCTCTGTTGGCTTTGTGCTGTCTGTTGTCATCTCCTAATTATCTGTTCCTTTTTCAGTTGGCAGCTTTAACATGTTAGGGGTATTATTCAAACTCAAATTAATTTGTGTTTTTCAGGAATTGCTTAAAGAGTAGGAGTCTTATTTGGAGCTTGATATGGCAATAAAATTTTTATCAGATGCAAAAGAGAAATGGGTTTTTTTGGCTGACTTTCACTGCCATGAGACTATTCACATTGATCAGCAAGAGCAGAGAAAACTGGTGTTGCAAAATAAAATAAGAACTTCTGAAGTGCTTGGCAACTGATTTGTTTCTGCATGGCCTATCATCGCTAGCTACCACCTACTGTAGTTTCTGAGGGCAGAAAGCTACGGCACTTGCAAAAAATTTGAAGGGTGTGTCTGCTCAGGTCTTAACTGACACTTGAACTGTTGCTGATTGCAAGTCAAGTTCAGAGATATAAGGAAAGAAATCTGGCATTAAAATCCCAGGATTTTCATTCACGCAGCCAATGAATTAATAAATAAGAATACTGAGTAGTATTTTTATAGAGTCAGATCCTGCCAGACACTGCAAACTTGCAAGTCCCTGTAGAGCACTGGAACATTAAATGCCTTGCTGCCATTCTCCCTAATTTGTGCTCTGTTTTGCCACCATCCACAAAAATATACAATGAAAAATAATTACTCATAGAAATCTATTGCAAGTATTCTAAGGAGAAAATAAGCAATGAATGCATTTCCTACTAGATACTGAGAAAACATTCTGGCCTTCCCAGAGTCCCATGTTCCAGATGTACTACCTTCCAACAGGCTCTGTGTTTACAAGGAAGCAGGCTGCACTGATGAGTTTATTTCAGTAGTCCACTACCACCTTTTAAACATGAACCCCCCCATCTTCTCTCTTGAAAAAGATCTCTTGAGGAAAAGGAGGAAAGAGAGGGAGTTGAAGACAAAATAAACACAATAAGAGTTAATTTGAAACTAATCAAATCCTATTTTCTTTCCCTGCATCAGAAATATTTTTATTTCAAAGACATGCCGATCCTTTTGAGGGGAATTCCGCTTCTTACAGCTGTGCAACCTGCCCTGCAGTGTAGGCCTAGCTCGCCCACCTGCTCACTGCAAAACACCCTGAACTTCCCAGTGCTGAGGTTGAGCCAAAAGAGCTGTGCTTTAGATATGTCACTGACCTCCAGCAAAGACTATGCCTAACCCATTATATTTCAAAGTGGTAAAGTCCAAATCTGTGTAGGAACGAGCTAGAAGAACTCTTATTACCTTTCAGAGTGTTGTATTGTATTATGTATGGTCATCTGTTAATAATGCATGGTTTTATACAGCAGTTAAAAAGCAATTTCACTAAACAGTTTCATTTTAAGAATAACTTGTTAAAAATGCAGCTTCTGAAAAAAGGTAAAGTTGTTGTTCCATATTCAAAATCTAACCTACATTCTGAGAATAAAGGAACAGTCATATTTTAAACACATATGCTTTGAAACATCATGTAACCTATGCTTTGAAACATCATGTAAGTCTAGCCTTAAGTACCTCCCATTTGATACTTTATTTTTGCCTGCTTTTATTTTCTTCTTTATTCATGTTGATTCAACAGTATATAATAAAATTTTAATTTTATCTCTTGCTGTGCATTTGGGTGCCAACAAGGAGTTGAACTCTATCTGTTTAAAAGCCTATTTACTAGGACAAAATTATGTCCTTCTCTTCTCATAAGGGTTAATGTAGTTTTATTATCATGGAAGATTAAAAGACATGACCTTTGGCACTGAAAAATATTTTGGTAACTCCTACAACTCCTAACTCAAATACTCTGAAGTATGGCCCCTTGGTAGCAAGCAGAGCACTAAAACATGTACTGTATCTGGCAGAGATATTTATTTTCAGCTTTCATCTTATGCATGCATTAACTACTGAATTGACTATATTGTTGGTAGAACAACGGGTCAAGTCCAGACCTGGTGGATCCTATCTGATGGGCAGGTGTATCAATGGGAAAGCATGCACTCATTTTAACAAAAAACATGGATCTGAAGTCAGAGGCACGTTATCCCCTCTCCCTTCTTAGTGGAACTAAGCCATTCCCTCCTTCATGACAACTACTAATGCACGACCAGCTCCAGGAGCACAAGCTTTGTCACTGAGGAGGAAACTACACACAGCAACCTGCCATAATGAGAGGAGCAAGAATGCTTATATACAATGCAATTACACGCAAATACAGACAAAAAATGGCAAGTGGAAAGAAATAAGAGTTCTACCTCAGCCCGAAAAAGGCTAAGCTGCATTTTTCTTTTTTTTTTCTTTCATTCTTCTTATTTTAAACAAAAATCAGTCATTGTCTACTGTGAAAGCAAACAGCATGGTTAACTTCGTCATTTTGTTACAAATGTTGTGATATTTGATGTCTCCTTTCCACTCTTCCTTCTTAGAGCCCCTTAATTACAAGACATGCTTTTCTTCACTTTAGAACAACTGCAACAACCTTCTAACCCTTGTGGTCACAGGAGCAACCTCAGAAACAGCTCCCAGAGTGACAGTAGTCAACCTGACAAATTCCAATTGTGGATGCTCACAGCACAGCCCTCCGGACCAGAGTCTCCAAATTAATATCCGCTTTACAATGCTGGAAAATAATGCAGTCTGATAAAATGAAAGATGAAAGCAGCCTGTCAATAGCAACAGTTCACCAAGCAATGCATGCTGATAAGTGCCAGCTGCACATAGGGCATGCCCACATCTAATATCAGCCACTATCACAAGGGAGTTTTGGGTAATCCATGCCAAGGATCATAGAATCTGGAGTCATCCCAATGTTTCTACTGCAAATGTATGGGAAAGTAAGGCTAATTTTTTTACATGACAGTTAGTTTTACTTAGAAGAACTTTTAATTACTTTATGAGAATTTTTTTTTTAATCTGCCTTTTCACCTCTTCCTCCCCCACTTGGACAAAAGAGCAACGAGAGATTAAGGCAGGAGTGAAGGAGAATAAACTCTTCAAATTTCTGATCCAGGCTGAATTGTCAAGGCCAGCATAGCAGGAAGAGCATTTGTTTGCATATCAGCTCTGAACGTGCAATAGACTAGAACACAGAAAACATGGTTCTGCCTTACGTTCACAACCATTTCCAACACATTTTTATAGTCACCTAAAAGACAATGTACAACCTCTGATCCTATACGCAGACTGCTGAAGTAGTCAGCATGACTGAGCATTAGAAAATGTGATGGTTTAAAACACACATTTCAATTCATTTTACAAGTGATTAAAGAGAGAGACTTCTGAGAAACTTCTACATAAAATGAGATTTTAATTTTCTATCAAGTGATTCTAAAGTCTGTTTTTGCATCTCCATCATGTAAATCATGTTAACTACACTAAAAAAAAAAAATTTCTCTGAAATTTTGGTTTCCACATGTCTAGATTGACATTTCTCGACCTCCCAAAACAAAATTATTAATGTGCGTTTGCAAAACATCTCCCTTAAATACAGCTACTTTGGAATACAAAGTGCTTCCAGAATAACGTAGGGTAGGATTTTTCAGTTCCTTATTTTCCTCTCTTCAAAATATCAGAATCTCATAATGGCCTAGTGACAAAAGACACCAGCAGTAACATTTCCTTGTGGCTAAAGATGCAGTGAGCAATACTGGACACAAAGAGACACATACAGGACACACACAAACCAAACTCCAAGGCAGGGTTCTCATGAAAACCCTTTTGTAGTTCAGTGCTTTGTGGTGGTAAGGCACAAAATACTCACAGATACCAAACAACAAGAATTCTTTAAATAGTTACAGGAATTTTTAAGGCGGTAGAAAATTTAGAGAAAATCCTCTAATTTTGGTCAAACTAAAGCTCAGCTGAATAAGCATTCTTGTAAAATTGGAATGGGTCCCCTTTCACAGGCAACAATACTCCCCTTAGTTTTGCTTCCAAGGGAAGGGTGCCAATTTATTATTTTTTAAAAGAAATTGCATAGTCTGTAGCTGTTCCTCAATTAAGAATACATGTTCCAATACATAATTACCCTCTCTGTTAGAAATACACACATTTTCACTAGTTAAAATGTGATTTTCATCAATTTCCAGCAATTAGAACCTTTACTAAACAGAAGATTTTATTTCCAAACTTTGTACTACTTTAGGTCTTGGCAGACTCTGACCAAGATAATTCACATTATTTGTCTTTTGGTAAAGTAGAAAGCGAGTTTCAGAGTTCCTACACACCCTACAGGACTTTTTCTCCTTGAGCAATCACATCTTTTCCTCGATTTGTCTCCAACTTATCATCACTTTCTTTGAATTGCTGATGGCAGAATGCGACACTGCAGAGAATTCCCAATTATATTTGCTGTGACATTCTCTGTCTATATTTTAAGTTTCCTTGCCTCTATCTCCAACAATTGTTAGCATCTTAGAAGAATATCACTAAGTCAAACAGGCAGTGTAACACCACTCTCTGACTAGAAAATTTTCACCACATTCTAAACTCATCACTTCTCAGGCACAGTCCTGTTCTGCTATCAGAGCATTAATATTTGTACCCTCATGTTCCATCCTATCCTGACTGTATAAATATTCAAATAGTTACATATCCTTTACCTTATCAATTGATGCAGAAAGTCTATATCACTGGCACCCTCATAATCCTTGTTTTTTTCCAGTCCCATGTCACTTGAAATGGTAATCAGTGAGGATGTCCTGTGCTCCTTTGGGTCATCACTAAATATCTAATCTAGCATAGAGCAGAAAGGAAACAGATACAGGCAGCAGTTGAATTTTAACATACACAAAAAAATTAAAAATGTCAGAGAAGATGTCATATAAGTACAACTACACACACTTTCTGAATATTTATTATTGCATGTCGGTAGAATAGTAGCACTGATATAAGAAGTGTGAAAATGAGTTCTGTAGCTCTAATTTAGGAGCTTTTATTAATAAGTCATACTTTACTTTCCTGGAAGACATGAAGACATTTTACATACACACTAAATTAATTAGACATGTAAAAGACATTTTGAGCCGGCCAATTCAACTGCTTTGAGAAGTATTCCACCAGATTTCCAGACAATTAACAGCTGTAACATCTGGAAATCTCAGACAAACGGCCACCAACCATGCAAAAATTGACTCCACATCACACAAGCCTCTGTTGCATCCCAGGAGTTCAGAGGCACAAACATCACAGGAGGCACTCAAGTCTCCTGGCATGCATGCACAGGACACGCTGGAGGAGCTGCACAAGTATGGATCATGTACATGTACACATCCACGTGCTCATATCTCTGTGATGTTGGATTTGCTGTTCTGAGGAGGACTAGAAGTTTTGATATGGTGACCACTTCACTGCTGAGATTTACGACATCATTCAGACTGTATCTTCCTCCCCTCTAGGATAGGAAGCAACACACTAGCAACACTCACCACAGTAGCAGAAGGAGCACTGATCTTTTGGTGGTGTCAAAGATCAAGTCTAAGGGACTCAAACCCAAAAACTCAATCTGTTTCTGTCCTTTCTTCCATTGGTGTAGAGGTCTTGTATCCTCTAAGACATCAGGAAGCAAGTAAATATAATTTGTATCCAGTTGCCTTAACCATTGGAAGGGTAAGTCTGAGTGATGATACAAAATTCCAGTATTTCCTTAGGTGTCTTCAGTATCCTGGCTGATGTTTTCAAAACCTGATGGCTCAGAACTGGGGCCCTAAAATTCCTGTGCACACTGCCTCATCCAATGCTGAATACCCAAAATGTTGTTGTATGATGGTGCCTTTCCTAGTCAATAATTAAGTGCATGACAAGAGTCTCCACAGTACAGAGCTTACAGAGCTGGCTACTGGCTTTCATCATACAGCATTCCCTGACCCCTGTGCCTTTGTCTTCAGATTGTTCCTGATACTCCACAAGAATAATGTCCAAGTCCTCAGCGACTTGCTATGTTAGAAGGAACAGCAATCCTACAACTGATCAGTCTGCCAAAAAAAAAAAAAAAAGAAGCCAAAAGTCACATCTCCGACTAAAAGGGCTTTCCACTTCAAGGCTTATTCCACAATTCAGTTCAGCTGACAAAGGCAGAGACGAGGATTTCTCAACTGTGCATTTTCCAGTAAGGGATGACCCTCCCATATTCTTAGGAGAACTAGAAAAAGAAAAGCAACTCACTGAAAAAGATTCAACTTAGAGGGAGGGTACCATCAGGACATAGCTCTGGGGAAAAGTTATCACTTGCCTATAAGAAGAGAGAGCATCACACAGGGTCAGTTTCCAACATTCCCAGGGTCAGTGTGTAGGAGCTGAGCATGCCTGGTGACATACAGAAAAGGTATAGCCCCTTTGCATTTACAGCCCCATGGGGACATTTCCTTGTACCACACCTGAAGTGTAGGTAATTGAATCGGGAGAAAAGAGAGTCTCTGATGCCAAAGTCGCGGTGCATTTACACCACAGAACATGATGCAGTTGAGTGGTGCCAAAGAAAACACAAAAGCTGCATGAGACGCTATAAATGTAAAGAGAAAAACATACAGGCATGTGTAGAGTTCTGTCCATATCTGGACCAAAACATTCACCACCCTGTTTATCCAATTACCATTTCATTTAGCTGACCAGTGCTTAACTGAAATTCTTTTAGCTGAGCAGTGCTTAACTGAAATTCTTCAAGGTTAAAGCCCCAGGAAGAGTCGCTTTTCCCTGTCAATTCTTTGATTGACTTTACCTCCATCTGTTCCAAATACCCTGGATGCCCCCAAACCATTTGGGATAAGTAAACTTGTGCTGAATTTTCTGTCTGTCTCATTCATTCACTACTTAAGCAGGGAAAAAACCCCCAACCTTTGCTTGTTCAGCTAGCTTAATACTGAGGGTAGGCAGTGATGTCCTTCTTCCATGAATATGCTAAAATTAATCCAATTTGCATGGGGACATATAAGCAGCAAATATTTATTCATGATTGGGAGGGAGCTGATCCAAATATGTATACTAAAGGTAGACACTAAAGAAACCAGCATAAACATTGATCACCATAACTTTCCTACAATTAGCTACCAGGTATAATTAATTTGTGCTTGCAGTCATATTAAATCACTAACAAGCATAACATGTTTGAAATAAAGAAATAATTCAAATAAAATGCAATTAGGGAGATCCAGTTATTTCAGTCTGGGCAAAGTGACCCTCACTCTAATAGCTCAATAGTTAATGAAGCTGACTTTAAAAGAATTCCTTTTTCTGCCCATGAACGTTATCTTTGTCTTTTCCTAAACTTCATACCAAAGCTTCAAATTTTAATTAAATATGCTACACAGTCTGGAGGAGTAAAAAGCAAGAGATATGTCAGCAATAGAAATGGTAGCCTTCTTGTAAGTACTCTGCCAAATAAGGGAGTCATATGTGGGGTTGTTGTTAAACTGAAGCAGAAGGAGATAAACACACAAGCGTGTATTTTTGCATACTTTCAGCTGAGCATTGTGAAAGGTTGTGTTCCTTAGCTGAAACCATTCCTACTCTGACTAAGGATAAGACTTCAAGGGAGAGGTAAAATTCCCAAAACGTATTTTTTTACTAGAAGACTGATCTCCAGTACAGAGGATCTTCACTTCTAAGAAAGATCCCTGGGTTTCTTTGAAAAAAAGACTCCTGACTGTGGGCTTAAGACTGTGTTTGATCAAAAACAGCTCAGGAGGATCAGTCAAAGTCAGTATCTCACTGTCTTGATGCTTTTCTGCTCAAGGCTGCTAAGAAGAGGATAGCCATGAACAGGGAGCGTAGGAACATTGCTATGAAAGTCTGTGCCACTTCCACAGCAACTTTGAGCACGTGTGCGTTATGAATCATAAGCATTTTAGCAGTGACTGAGGACCTGGACAAATTCATGCGTCATTAATTAGTCCTTCTTTAGTTGGTTGGTGTTCCTCTGATGGAGATTTATAGCCTCCCTATCAGAGCTGTGAGAGTGGACTGAACGATCGTTCCTCATCTACTTCTCAAGCAAAGCAGGTTCTTTGATGGACAGCAAAGTTGGTCTGAGCTAACCTCAGAAACTTGTCACCAAGGTAGACGAGAAGCATAAATCTGATCTTATAGGACCCTGTTTCCACAGACCACCAAATCAGATTTAGCAGCCTACAGGCATGCAAATCTTGGTGTGTATGTAGGACCAAAGATAAAAAATAAGAGCTTAAGGAAAAAAGAAACAAAATCTCACTAGCTTTTATTCTCATCTGGTACACTGTTACCAAAATGTTTAAGCACCTAATTAGTTTCTTCTGCATCTGTCATCTTGTGGAAAAAATACACAGCACTATTCATTCTGTCTGTGCAAAGGTAAAAGGAGGAGAGGATTTCAGCATGGTTGCACTCCTGAATCAGCAACTAACTTAGATATTGGTAGTTTTGTTCTGAGAAAGAAGAATATAATAATAAAAGAGAGCTCCTGCAGTTAAAAGATACAGCAATACTTTTCTTATTACTTCTGCCCTGTTTTAGCAGAGGAGAACCTTGTACATAGTTTGTAGATAAGTGAGACTCAAGTAATGGAGACTTGATGCCTTTTGCCATCTCAGAAAAAAACAGCTCCAGAACCAACCAAGTCAGAGATGGCTGCATAAATACACATGGGAAAGAGGCAAAACTAGACTCTACTCAAGCACCTCCGCTCCCTGCTATCCTCCAGTCCTGAAATGAGCAGTTGAGCTCTGTTTTTCAAACCCACCCATGTGTTTCTGAACAGAAACTGGGGAAATAAGCCTCAAAAGAAAAACTCCTTCAGCCTATAGGAGCAAAAGCATGAGTAGCCAAAGCATAGGATATTCAGAAGATTTTCTGAAGCTGTGGCAAGACTTTCTCTTTTAGCTGCTCACCAGGACCTTTCTAGACCTTACATGAGCTTCTCTCTTTCCATTAATCTACATCAGCCCCATTTCTATCTGTTTCACTACTAGGCTTTTGCTCCTCCTTTTAAGGGTTCTTCCCATGCATACAACCTCTTCCTAGCCAAATACACTAATAAAAATACTTCTATTAAATTACATTAATTCAATAGAGATATAAGCAATGCTACCTGTCAAAACACAGTTTATTTGTTAAAAAACAGACATTCATTTGTTCCATTAGGTTGCAGTGGGTTATGGTCTATCCTATTCCCCATGGTGAGTCTAGCTTTTTTCCACTTGTGCTGCAAATACTGTGAACTGCCTTTCCTAAACATCAGTTAAGCAATCAGGAATGGTTAAAAACAAACCCAAAACAAAAAAAATCACCCCAAAAACCCCCAATCAAATAGAATATTAGGATTTTCCATAGTTCCTAGCAAAGAACACCACTATGCCATTATATATACCATGTATAAATCAGTGGTTTTCTCACACTTTGTGCCTACTGTTGTGCTATCCCCTCAGAGCAAAACAATAGGTTTCACAGCTCAGGCAAGGGTAACAAGGATGAGCCCAAGTGAGGAACCAGGGTGACCTTTACCTTGGGGTCACTGGGAAAGAAACTGGATCTTCAGGGCCTCTGTAACGTTTTTCTGAGTTTGCTTGCCTTTGACAAAGAGCATGAACATACAGGTACTAGTACTAGTCAAGCATCACAAGTTTACTCTGTCTTGCAGAGAAGCCTTCAGTGGGCGTTTTCCCATCTGTCCCCAAAGCCACAGAGATGTACATAATGCACTCAGCCTGAGCACACAGGTAGCCTGCTGTAGAAAGTTAGAAGGTCCACACACCCCACCTGACCTGTGATTTCACTTGTGAGTTGAGTGGTGAGAAGTTATTGAGCAGCAGTGAGATTCAGCCTTTCTTTTCTTTAACAAGATTGAACAAAGTAGTCTGTCTACATTGAAAGACAAGTTCGATAAATGCATTACAGAAGTTTGGGGTATTTTCCTGGTGATGCAGTTTTCACAGAAATGGGCATGTAACCAGTCAGGTAAGAGAGGGAGCCCACAGGAGAAAGTTACAAGGCTCTTTACAAAGTAATGGCCACTTTTTTTCCTGTTTTCCAATGAATAACAATTATTATAGTCTCATCTTGTTAATATTAGCTTTAGAATAAATATCTAATACTATTCTTGTTTTGTATAGTACTGTTCTCAAACCTTCATTGTATTTTATATAGATAGATAGATTCACATGCACACAAAAAATAGAGACACAATTTTGCTGCAAAATCATCTTCCAGGATTCCCACTAGTGAAAGAGCATTACAGCCACCACTGTATGCAACTGAAAGGACAGCTAAGCAGGCTGAGACTTGTCAGCCTGGAGAAGAGACAACCTGGACAGGTAACACATAACGGAGGTCAGCAAATTAAAGAGTGTCTTTGAAAAGATGGATAAAAATTGACTGTACACTGCATCTTCCAGCACAAAAGCTACAACAAGGGATACAACATGAAATGTGCAAGAGCAAGGCTCTGGAAAAATAAGAGGACAGTTCTGTTTGCTACAGAATTCTTTGCAAAAGGATATTGTGGATGGAAAAAGTCTGCACGGTCTGACAGAGAACCTGTACCAGAAACTTGAAGAAACCCATATTTAGGGTTATTAAATAGTAAAAACCCACACATCAGGTTTATGAAATATTGGGAGTTGGGAGTGTACTTGGAGAAAGTATATTTCTTTCCTCGCTTTTATTCTTCCCTGTGCATCTGCTTGTAACCACCTGGATAGAGGGCCCAATGAAACCTTAGACAGAACTAGGACAGCGGTTCTTAAACTCATGAATTTTCTATCTTTTCTAGGATGACCTATATTGGGTTTCTTTGCATGTACTGCCCTATCAACTAGTCACAGAGCAGTCAGTAGATGAGCACAAATTTTAACTCAGACCTCCAGAGCCTAGAACTAGTGTTTTAACCACACCAGAGCTTTCCTCTATGATACAGAGCATACTGATGTACAAAGACTTTTTCTAGAGGACAAAGTATCCTGAGATGTGGTTCACAAATCCAGCAGTTCACAGATTTACAGTACATTAACTATGGTCATGGGAAAATGTTGGGTTTTTCTTCTATAAAGAGGGTCTTGTGTAATATGTAAATGCCACAAGGGATTAGCACAAGAAATTATTTTTGCAGCGTGTGAAAGTGTGTTGTGCCAGTTCTCAGAAGGTCCAGCTCCAGCCAAGCCTCATGACAGACCCAGAGGCAAATGCACACCCTCAATACCACTGCCCATCAGAGATGGGCAGAATTAGCTGAGAAGTCAGAAACACAGGCAAAAATAGTAATTTACAATAGTTTCATTGCCCGATCTATCTGAACCAGCTCTGACAGAAAACAGTTCAAGCAGAAAATCCCCCCTTTTTTGTAATGTAATATTTTACAGATATTCCATCCTTATAGAAAATTAAAATGAGAAGAAAGCTCATACACTTCAAAAAAACTGGACTCAGTGTTTTCCTGATCATGTTACATAAGATTCTACATGAAGATAATAACATTTTTCAGACTGAAATAAGGAAAGTTAGAGGAAGTAAGCAGTTTATGAATAGCTTTTAAAAGCGTACGCAGCACTAACGCAGATATGTGAAATTGTGGAGGCTTTCTGATATTGGCTGTAATGAGATAATTTTACCATGTTTCTCAAAATACAAACTAATACCTTTTTCTAAAAGTATGGGTTTACCTGATGCATCCGTTGTGCAAATAACTTTCTCTTAATATCTTTTAATGAGTTAGTTCTCATCGTTGTGAGAAGAACCACCTAATACATGATCACATAAAAACCATGAGATCTTTTTAAATACAATTTTGAGCTTTGTATGTGTTCTGTATTTTATGTGGGGAAGTAATGTAAAGGGACTAGAAGATGCATCCAGGTTGTGAATGAACTTATTATTATCTATGCACAAATATGCCAGGGTAAACTTCTTTTTTGTCAAAATATGGAAAGCGATGGCCTAGAGTAGACTGAGAAATTATGTGAAGCAGGATCATCCTTTTTTATTTACTAGAACAAAGCATTTTAAATACTGGCTTAAAGGAGTCCCAGGTTGCCTATTAATTTTCAAAACAATGATGTAGCAGTTCTCCAAATTTAATCACCTGCTATCTGTTCATATTTATAAATTGGGTAATCCAGCTATAAAATGGTGTCCTATGGATCAGATAACTCCATCTCCCAAATGAAAAAATCCTAAGCAGAAGAATGAGTTCTTTTGCACATCTGAAGTTACCAATTCATGCTAAAGGCTCCAAATAATTATGAAAGAGACTGAAAAGTCCAGCAGACCACAAATGGCATAAAAGAATCTTGCAGGATTAGATACGGTTTAAATAATATTGTTGAAAACATACAGTAGAGTTTAAATAAAAAGCAAACTGTAATGTGCATAAAAAACTTGAACAGGAAGCAGATTGAAAAACAACTACAAGCGAGGAGGGAAATGAACAAGTCTATTTGATCTTTCCAGCTGACTTAAATGTGAACACTAAAAAAAAAAAAGTGACAACTAATTTGTGATGTAAAATTATTCCTGGTTTAATTAAATTAAAATAAATGAATGTGTCTAATTATCTAGGTTGGGAAATGTGTTTACCCAGACAGAATTCTTCTCTCAGACCCATTGAGGGGAGGTAGGTAGATCACAATGACCTAAATTTCATTCAATGTTGGAAACTATGGGTTAGTTTTTCAAAGCTGTCCAAAAGGTTTCAACTGCATCCCACATTCTTGGCTTTTTGACTACACTCTCTGGAGTAATGCAGTGACTTTTGTTCTGCCCGTACTACTTTTTCCTGCTGCAGGCAAAGTCCATAGGATGCAATTTTAATTGGGTTGTCTACTTTTCTTGTAAACATAAAATACTTTTTACATTGTAAGGTGTGAGTAAGAAGCTACTCTTATGTTACTGCCCACCATACTGTTCTGATTCTGCCCTCAGCATCCTTCTGAAAGTTCATTAAATGGGAGCAGGACAGCTTTCATTTCTCCTGGGTATGTTCTCTACCCTGTATTAAAAATTCTGATACAGAGTTGCTGCTCTAGTTATGGGAGAACAGCATTTCTGCTATATTAAACAAAGACAGCAGACTTTCCAAGATTTTTTTTACATAATCTCCTGGCCTGCCAAGTGGCCCAGCACATGGTGTATACAGATGCACTAGAAGAGAGACAACTTTCATACCATAAATTCCTTTGCTACTCTTCTACTGTGAATGACAACAAAATTTTCCACTCATTTCAGTGGCAATGATTCCAGCCTTATCAAAGATTGCCAGTCTAGTTATTCAGGCTCAATAGCAGTTTGTATTTTAGAATAATTTTTTTGACCCTCTTTTCCATTTTACTTCTTCGCTCCCCCCACTGCCTTTTTTTTTTTTTTAAGAAGCAATTTGCTTTCTACCATTTGCTTTCTCAGCAGGGCTGTTATCAGCACTAGTCACTAACAGAGAACAGCTGGTATGGGAGAGGAAAAAGTCAGATCCTTAAGAACATAACCATGGATTTAAACATGTGAGCCTGCACTGTAAATTGTTTTGTTATGCAATTTGTATCAAACTCACTCCATAAGTCAGGGACATACCCTGCAGCATGTAAAGTTCATAGAAACAGTCAAGTAAGACCAAGAAGCACACATTCGTACTGATAAAGCAAACGAAGAGACCATTTGTTGCAGAGCAGCCTTTGTAATTCTGAGAACTGGTCCTGCATTCTGAAGTGGATAAAGTTGTTTGCAGAAAAAAAGATGAAACTCACAGCTGGAGGAAACACAGGTGTCAAAGTCTGTTGTTACTGCTTTTGTTGTGGCTCCAAACAGGCAACCATACTCGATATGCAAGAATGACAAAAAAGAGAGAATTGAGCAAGTTCAGCCCAGGACTAAATGAGTGCAGCAGCCAGGTGGGTCATATTTTCCTCTAGCTTATCTTTTCCATAATTAAGTCTTTCCTCGTGAAGATAACCAGATAGAGCAATGCAAGGGGAAGACCTGGACTGCTGTTCTCACATTGTCTTCAGCAGCAGCTTCAGAACTGGCTTAAGCAGGAATTGCACTGATATTGGAGCTGAATTTGGCTCACTGCAAGAGAACATTTTTAAACCCTTCTGCTGGTTAAGCTTCTGGGTATTGCCTTGTTGGCTTTCTCTAACATATTCAGCAGCAAAGTTTCAAACTGAAGACAATAGTCTAGAAGGGATCTGGAGCTTGCTGAAATCACTACCTAAAAATCAGCTTGTCCCCCTTACAAACCATTTGATACAATTACTGATTTTTCCCCTTGGTCCAAACCTGAACTGACTAGCAGACTTTGGCAGCTGCCTCTGCCCCTTCTTATTAAAAAGCTCCGACATGACATTGATTTTAGAGGAGAAAGTGGTAGGGAATCAGATTCTGCACTGACATTCCAATGGTTTAATTGAAGATGAACACTTTGTTCAACTCTTGCCCCTTTCCCTGGGGTGGCCAACGTTGCTTCAAATGCCTGCTGACTTAAATGGAGACAGCTGCAGGACACAGACTCATGTATCACAAGCTGCGTGCAACAGAAGATAGCTGAAGGGCAGAACTTCAAAGCCACTCACTGTAACCACCCAGACAGCACAGGGCTGCTGCCACTGCCAGCTGGTAGCTCTAAGCTCAAACGTGGGGACGTGGCCTCACAAGCAACAACTGGACATTTGCCATATCTTGGAGGTGCTGTATATCCATCCCAGAGAGGCCGGAAGACAGCGGTGAGGAGAGTGCTGATTGCATTAACATTTTTGGGGGGCTAGTTAGACTTCTCCAAAAACTGATAGCAGTACATCAATGTGTGGGTTTTCCTCCTTTTTCAAGGAAAAGGCTGCAATTAAGGTGAGAAAGAATTTAGATGATTTTATCTTGCTTCCTCCAGCACACCAGTTTCAAACATTATTTTAAAACTTGTGTGGAATATAAACAACCAATATAAAAATTATTTCTTGGTACTTGAAGAGTATCGTGCAACTCTTCCACCTTCACAGGAAATTATCCACATCCTGATCAGCTTCAAAAGCCTCAGGCAGTATTAGCTGGGAAAGACATAGTGGCCTCTAACACTAATTTGGATGCATAATTTATTTTCAGACTTATGCAAGAGAACGTAGTGTAGAAGACAATTCAAATAATTCAGCTGAGATGGTCCTTCAACCTACAGATGTGTGAGCACAGAGGACTTATACCTTATTTCTACTGCCAATATCTAACACAGTGTTGGCTGAACCACTCAGTGTGACTATGGTCTGGGCTCAATGGGTCAATTTTAGACATACCAAAACTTTGACCCATGCACTAATAACTTCAGAAAGCAATACAGCCAGTGGCACCAATTCACCATTTCAACCAAATGCAGGAATGGAAGAAAAGATTAAGTAAACTAAGCTAAGCTAAAAAACTAAGCTTTTTTCCCCACCTCTTTCACATTAGAACAGACTCACTAATTTAAATTAGATCTAAGAGGGACTCTGGCAACAAGAAAGAAAGGCACTGTAGATTACTGGTTGTATGGTGGCAGTGTTGGGAAAGCACTGCTCAGAAGATGCCTTCACAGGGCTTGCCAGATCACTTTCCATGTTTTAGTTGTTCTGTATGAGATTTAGATCTCATGCATTTTATGCTTCTACAAGCTGACACCAAGCCTCTCTCTTGTTCCATGACCTCTCCCGCTAGCTTCACATGGCTAAAAGCACCTTGGGAAAGGAGGCAATGGTGCTCTGCAGGTAGAAATAGTTTGGCACTACCTCAAAGGAGCTGGGTTGGAAGGGGCAACAGCCTCATGTTCAAGTTCTCCCATGCCAAAACCAAGCTCCTGGAGACAAACGTTAAGCAACCTTCATCCTAACTGCTTCACCCTCACAAAGAGACTATATCAGGATGGAGAACTGACATCACAAATGTGTTTTAACTGGAGAGCCACAATACTGTGTTGCTATTTCCTTCCCAACTTCTGTTTCTGGGCTCATGTCATTAACAGTCATCCAGTGTTCCAAATTAAGAGCAAATGAAAGGTATAGCCACTAGAGCTGATGGGCTGGTGTTGTTGGATGTTCTGCTTAATTTACTTCCCCTGCTGAAAGGAAAAGGCTAGTTCTCTCAACCACATTTGGGTCTGTAGTGTTGTGGTTCAGATGAAAAAGGTTCTCAGGAGTCTTTCACAAATCCTTTTACCTGGCAAACTATTTAGGCCCAATTTCTTTAGGAAATTTCTTCAGAAAATCTTCACATTTATTTATTTCAGAAATACTATGTAACAGTGTATGTGCACTGATGCCATGTTTTTTGGTGATATAAATAGGGATGCTCTGGATACACACCCATACATCATAATTTTTGTCACACCACACTTCAACCACTTTTCACCCATGGAACACCCTGAGCAACCTTCTTTCCTTATATTTAAATGCAATAGAATACTCCTCAGCAAGTGTAGCTGTCATAAACCATTAGTGGATGGTTTACAGCAGATCTACTGATAAAAAACTAAATCCTTCCACTATTTCTGTTTGATTAGGAAGACTTCTTTATTCAGACAGCAAAGGACTGTGATTGAAGCACAGACACCAAGAGTCCCTATTACAAAATCAGAACAAGTGATTTGGTTGAATGACACATTACCAGTGGAGTTCGAAGAACATGGATCTGCTGCACAGTAAAAGGCACACTGGACTTAAGATTATCTGTTGCAGGGTGAAATTTGGCCTCCAATTACATCCAAACAATGCTATTAATTTAGACAACAGCTGTCCCACAGGCCTCATGTTAACCGTTCAGGAGACTGGAGTGTGAAAAACTTTAATTGTTGAGAGCACCACACACCTCAAACCACAGAAGGGCACTACACAACAGTAAGAGAGACAAAGAAAGCCATGCAAAGATTTCCCAGGACAAGGCAAGTTACTGGATAAGAAAACATCCTTGTGCTGCCTCTTTTGCCTTTTCCAAGAAGTTTCCAACTGTCAACTGCCTGTCAAATTCCATAAGGATGGAAACAAGCTGGTAATTGTACCACTACCACAACACTTGAGGGAAGACCCGACTTAAAACCTCACTGCAATGAAGAAAATCCATCTACCAGTATTGATCACCAACCAGTACACCAGTGAGTTCTGATTCACAGTGTGAACAACCAAAATTTGATAGCATACCAGAAATTTTGATGAGTGCTTACTTATTTCCAGTTCATTAACCATGCAATGATGGATAATAAAACAATTACTTTTATACTTGCAAATATTTTTCTGTCTTTTAAATTTCCCTTTCCTTCAACTGATTAGATAACTGAAGAATCCTTTTGGCCCCAGAAATGCAATACTATGATGCAGGAAAGATTTATCTTTTTAAAAAAAAGTGAGCATTAGAGACCCACATTTCAGAGAGTAAATTATAAGAAAAAAATATAACTTTTGACCGTGATTCTAAGAAACTTATGATTTGGAACAATTGGAGCTGGTCACACTGCAAAGCTCCTGTAAGTATGTACCATTCTGTATTCTGTCCTCAGGCAGCTGTATCAGTAGGGAGGCATGGTACAGCTTTTATTTATTCTAATCTGCTTTGTTGTTTTCTGTAGCCCAGAGATCATTAAGAAAGAAGTTTTTCAGATCCTGAAAAACATAACCCAAATTTTTAATGACCTCTCTATCTCAGTTCCTCCCTGCATACAGAGTTATTTATTTTTCAGTTACATTTTCCTGGGCCTTTCTTCATTCTGGTCAGTGAAGGAAACCTAAGAGCTACTCCTCTCAACATTCTGGCACCTGGGGAGAAGACATACTATGTATCCAACCTTCTACTCTTAACCTTTGAAAGTTTTGAAAACAATGGCATAGATGTGGCATCTCCTCTAAAATCAGACTTCTATTTGAATTTGGATTCCAAATCAAGGCAGGAAGACCAGAAAGCAACTATTCTTGGGATTTCCAAACTGCACCTGGCTATATGTCTCCTTCAGCATTCATTTCATACAGACAAATAAAGAGGACAGAACATGAGACAGAGGAGGCTCTTTCAGCGCATAAGGGGAATTTTGCAAGCGTTTGGGGGAATAAAAGTCAGAAGCATTGTAACTCTGTCAATAATGCATTACACTTAAAAGGGTCTGGGTATATCTATCACTTTGCAAGTTACAGTCTCCCTTCTAGGGGAGTTTCTGAATATAAAACCCCACCTGATTTGATGGACCAGTGCTTTCAAGCCAGTCAGCACCTGCTCTCAAACTTGATATACTCTCAAACTGTTTTAACCGAAGCCAAAGGATCAAAACTTAATTAGCAGTGAAATACCTCTTATACTGATCGGTTTGCACCAGATCTCCTGAGGGACATAGATTTGTCTCTATCTGAAATCCCCACCCTGCTCTCAGCTGCTCCTTAGGAGGTTTGTGTTTTGTCATTTGGCAGACACTTACCTGCTGCACTGCTGCGACGGAAGAGTGCTTTTGGCAGCAGAAGCTGCGTGGCCCTGGGAGCAGGAGAGGCAAGTTGTAGCAGCTTCGCCTCTTATGAGCACTCTGGCTCTGCCAAACCAAACAAGACAAGGTGATATGCTTTTCTTGCTGCTGCTCAGTAGACAGACTCATGAATTATTTGTTGGTCCCATGAGAGGTTTTTTTTCCTTTTTCCTACAGGGATAACAGTCATCCAGGTGTAACACTTCGATTAAAAGGCTCTCCTTCTCCTAAAGCCACAGCAGTGAGAATCACACCTTTGCTTAGGAAAAGGACTTTACTTCCAATGGAAGCATAAAAGTGAAGCCAATATAAGTGGGATTTTCACAGGTGGTGTCAGATGCCCAGTTCAGTCTCTCATGAGGTCTAAGCAAATGCTTTAGCACCTCAGGCAATACAAAGGTTCAGTGAATTGTTATAAAGGAATGCCACCAGCAAGATGGTATTATTCAGGTAACAAGGGTCTTAACACCTCTGTTGAAGAGAGTCTGTTACTAAGAGAAAGAAGAAAAACTCCATCACAGTCTAGAACAGCTGGGTCCTGATGGCTTGCTCACTTGCTGTGGCAATGACTGGTTTTTTTGGTCACTTAGATAATACAAAGCTAACCTTGTCATTCCCTTAATTTTTGCAAATCTCTGAACACATCTGTCTAAATATCCATGACCTAGAGGGGGAAAATAACATATTTAATATACAAAATGAGAGCCAAATCTAACTCATCGGTCTCTGCTGGGATTCCTGAGAGTCTTGGGAGGTGATACCTCAAGCAGTTTATTTTGGCATCGTTCTCAGTTAAGGAATCTTTTGATGGCAGTGACTCTGGAAGGGTCTTATGCTTTGGAAGAAATAGGGTAAGCATTAATATGAGAGTAGTTACAGTGCAAAAACAGGGGAAAAGTGATAAAATTGATCTGGCTTTCAATGTTTTTCATTCAGGGAGAGTAAGAAGGCAAGAAAAGGAATAAAACACAGTTTAAAGTTGTGAGAAAGTTCTTTTCATCTAGATAATCCTTTTGACCACACAGGATTGCTCTTCCCACAATTTAGGTGTTTAGCCCTCCTTCTCTTCAGACTTCAGATGGAAGGAAAGTGTCACAATCTATTGGTACTATCTAAGAGATATTTCTCTGATTAAAAATGTTTCCATTGCTAATATCATGCTATTTGCACTGCCACTGGTAGCTGTGCCCCAAGATTCAGCCCCAAACACAAGAAAAAAAGGAAATAAATACAAACGTCCTCCTGTAAATGGAAAGCTCATTTACCTTTTGTCTTCTATATTCACTTTAGAGTCCCACTGTTTTTTGAAGTACTATCTGATCTGACAAGAAGGCTACGGTCTTACTGAAGTTCAATTTTCCTTTCTTAAGCATACGAGCAACCAAACAATCAAGGTAACTATTAGTTATTATTTTTTCAAGTTGTAGTTGTGACTAGGATGTCAAAAAAGAAACTGGGCAAAAGAGTTTTTCAGCTGTGTTTTCTTACCTTCCCACGATTATTTTTAACGAGGTAAGTATTTTTAGCTTTGTCTGAGGAAAAGAAAAGAGAGAGAGAGAAAACAAAGTTGTTGCTAGATTTGTAAGTTTTCTAGAGTAGCTGTAGAGCTGTCACTCCTGCACCAGGCTGAGTTGGGCCCCATCTCTCCTTTACCTGGACAGTGTATGAGCCAGTGTCTACCAAGTATTAACCTACCTGACAGGCCGCCTGTCTGGGCTCAGACAGCCACAGACTCTCCTGCTCAATCTGTATATTTTATGCAGAATAAAACCCTCTTTAGGACTCAGTGCACAAAACAACTTCATCACTAAATGGTCAGATGAGTCACAGGGAAGCAGAAAAGGATTGCAGTCTCTGCTCCACAAGACATTTACACACTTAAATTAAGTAGTTGGTGTAACGCAGCCTGGAGCATAGATCTCATTTCTCCCAGGTGAGTGCACTAAGCCCCAAAATTATTCTCTCCATGGCCTCCAAAATATTTCAAGTATTTTCCCAATAAAAGTAGAGCAATAAGACAGTTAAGAACTTCTCCCTCCTCCACCTAAATTGTGCCCTAATATCTGAGTGATATCGATTCAAATGTTCTCAAGGTGAGGAAAGAATGTAATCCTGGCCTCCCACACACGAATAAGGGCCCTAATCTTTGAGTTCTTGGATGAAAGGGATTGCATCTACTTTGTCATTTCCTCTCCTTAAAATGGCCATAAAACAGAATGTTACACTTGACACTGAGTATTTGTACTGAATAAGAAAAATCAATTCATATCCCAGCTGAAAAAAAATTACTCTGCTGAAGTTAAACTTGTGTTAAAACTTTCAGTTAAACTACACTGAATTTCCTCTCTAGTTTTTCCACATTTAATTGCCAACCGAAGCAGTAATATCAGTGATTCACATAGGCATAGACCAAATCTTTGTTAATCAGTGAGATGATTTAACTAAAACCCTCTGTAAACAATCTGTTTGAAAAGCTAACACTTTTCTGTGTGGAATATCCAAGCCTTCCTTTCTTAGGGACTTATGTTTGAACATGGGAATTGGAAGAAAAAAAAAAAAAGGCATTTGTTGACTGAATCTTGTCTTGTGCTTGTGCAGTCTCAGCTTGTAAGGAATTTTGTTTAATTAAATTTGCTATAAATATGTATATACATGTGCATGTATGCAGTTTGCTGTAAAAGAGAGAGATCAGGTAGGAGACCACCTGCTTGACCTGCTTCCCACTGCTGGAATCAGGTTCTTACTATTGTACAGTCTTCATATGGATTGCTTGCATGTGGGTCACCAGGGAACTAGGTTAAAAACCTGTCCCACCAGCCAACTGGACTTGTACCATTGATTATACTGTGTCCAGCATGACAGTTTCCTTTTTCAAGAGATATGGGTCACCCCTTCACATTTTTTCTCTCATTCTTAGTGTCTCCATCATGGCCTCTCATCTGATCCTGCTGCTCAGAGACCCTACCTAGGATCTCTCTGTTATTCTCTGCTACTGACCCATCGAACAAGAAATTGAAATCATACAATCTTCTAGGTTGGAAAAGACCTTTAAAACTATTGAATCCCGCAGCTCCAGCTTCTAGATTCACCCACTGGAATGGCATCTTTAAAAAGATCATTACTAATTCATAACAAGACCACAGGCTCTTATTGTAAATACTGACATTGTACATCTCATTAGAAATTTTGGACTTGGTTACCGAATGTTGTTGAAAACATTCTCAGTCATTAAACCAGGGAAATCAGTACCAGGAGAAACATCTGGGATATTTTCCCTTTTTATGGCCTGTTTTATAGTCCTCTTTCTCTTCTAGGAGTAGAACGAATCTGGAAAGTTTCGAAAAATTTGTGTTCCTTCCCAAAAGCAAAGGATGGCTTCTGAAAGAAGCCTAGTATTTTTCTTTCTGTTCTTGGGTAGCCAAAACTAAATGGAGTTACTCAGAACTTACACAAAACAATTGGTCATAGTTCACAGCCACTATAAAGGAGGAACTCAAGCTTACTGAAAATGGAACTTTTGTCCAAAACTCTTGTGTATGTTAACTGATGAAAAGAGGAGGAAAAAATGGAAAAGTTTCCTGTCCTTTCAGGATAGTTGGAACCCCAGGCAGAGACCTAACAGCCTCAGAGGCAGGCTGTTGGGATTCTGAGATGCCAGACTGGCAGGAGCACCAGCAAGCCTTCCTCCCCATCTCTCAGTAAACAAAAGGAGCTCCTGAAAAACCCAGCCAACCTGACCTCACAGCAAAGTATTGAGTTTGAACATCTGGGCTGAATTTTTGAACCATCCTTGCTTCCCAAGTGCCCAGTTTCACATTCCTTCCACACCCCAGCTTCTCATGGACCATACAGGATATTATAGGGGGCTGGCAGATGCAATTCTGCATGTTACCAGTACCTTTCAATACCACAGAACAATACAGATGTGACTCAAGAGGATGCGAGGTAGTTCATGAAAAGTATTTTGGTGGCAGAAAAAAATTAGAAATGTTATTACATACCTAGTCAATGAATTAGATCTTTTCTGTAAGGAATTATCTTGTATTTGTCTAGACACCTCAGTCAATATCTGGTTCAGGCTGTGATTAACACAATGGGTACATGTGTGTATGCAAGAGCCTACATTCTTTTAGTGCTTTTAACATCCTTCATCACACCTATCGCATAACTCTCCCTCTCAGCATCCTGCTGACCTCTGCAAACTCACAAGAGCTGACTTGCTTTTTTACTTGTGCTTGTTGTGACAATTTGTCCCTTCAGGACTGTGGTACGCACAGACGACGACAGCATGCTATGGACCTCAGCACTGCAAAGACACCAGTGAGCTTGTGGGTTTATCAGAGAGACCTTTGTAACCTGAAGACAAATCTGCCAAGCCACCTTTTTCCAACCATAGCTTCCTATGGCCTATGATTATTCACATTTGGGCCCATTCAGCAGTACAACTAAAACACAGATGCAGTAAATCCCATTGCCACCATCTCCATATACAGTACACTTCATTATAACAGAATAAGAGGTTCAGCTCTGCTGGACCAAATCAAGTTGGTCAGTGTTAAGTATCACATTTTAGATTCAAATCCCTGCTAAACCCTCTGCTTACGCTCGTGGTTAACATTATTTTTATATCTGTCTTCAGAAATGAAAGACAGCAGCAGCTCACACATAGCAGCAACAGCATCAGCAGCTTTTAAAGGCCAACTCCATAGATTAAAGGGTGATACACTGAGCACTGAAATCCCACCACCCCAGTGTCTACTGATTAGGTTGGGAGAAAAGCTGAGTGACAAACATGTTTCCAATCTGCCTAGCCCATGCAGCGAAATGGAGCAATCTGGTCTGAAAAGGGATTTAGACTTTTGTTGTGCACAAGAGGAGAAAAAGCTGATTTAAATCCATTGACAATGCCCTCCCTCTTGGTGATCTCAGAGATAAGGAACAGAGTCTGGACACAGTTCATATCCTACCTCTCACCAGGCCCCACACTTCCACTCAAAGACAAAAGCTGGCAGATGAGGGCAAATGATGCTGCCTTGCTATTGAGCTGCCAGCTCACATAAAAAACATGTTGTACAATGCATGGAGCTTGCCGGGGGCATTTGATCTAGCAATTTTTAAAGGGAGAGTGAATCCTCACACCATAGGAAGAGAAATATACGGCCTTTTAGTTCATCAAGACCATTGCTGTTAATACATATATAGCACTGGGTGTGTAAAAAAGGATCTTTACAGACAGAAAGGTCTTGCTCCAGTATGTTTACAGCCTAAACTAAACAGTCATTTACAGCAGAGAATAACAACATCCTACAGCTGGTACAAGTGGGGCAGGCAAAGAAGAGACAGGGAAAAAGAAAAAATAAAAAGAAAAAAAAGTAAAAGGAAATAAGGTTTCTAAGAAAAGCTATTAGATCCCCTTACAAGGAAAGCAGATCACATGGTTTCCTTTATCCTGGTTATTTAATATATGCCACCCCTGTGCATTTCACTGTGACTGCCATAAGGAGTGAGCCATTACATTCTCTCTTTATCCCTTGTCATAAGGACTGAGAATGAGGTGATAACACATTTTTCTGAAACCTTTCCAGACCCTTGGGAAAAAAAAAAATATATATTTTGCCTTGTTTTTTCTGAAAGAGATGAAAATGCAAAAAACCTCAACAATTCTGGTTACCTATAAGTAAATCTACTATTTGTTCATACATAAGTATATTAATTTTTTAAAATAAAAGTAGAATGGAACAGCCATGCAGGGATGCATATGGGGAGTCAATCCATGCAAAAAGCAGAGTTTTGGTTTTTTGTGACAAAAATGCACCTGACAACAATTGCGAAGAACACCAACAAAATGGTTGTTGGAAAACAGCAGCAGCAACAGCAGCAGCCATCATCTCCATCACGCTGTGGATGCCCCTCATATAGGCATTAGTGCAGAGCTTCCTCCTTCACAATGATTAAAACAGACTTCAGCCAGCCCTTATTGCCACCATCTTTGGAGAGCAGCATTCAGATGCAGATTGCCTTAAATCCCATCAACCCATTCAGGCGTTCCTATGGGAGTGTGTCTGCTGCTGTGAGTGTGTGTGTTTGCGTGTGTTTAGATGTATTTACACGCACACACAATTCTTGCTATGCACACACCTTTTCTCCACCCTCTCACTCAGAGAGAAACAGCTAAAATTGTCAAAGACAAGAATGTGTATATTCCAGGCTACCTTTGTCAGATGTTCATGTGTGCATCTTATAAATATTTCATACCAAATATTTAACATTATTCCTTCCCCAATCGGATCAGCTTTGAAATGCTCCTCAAAGTGAATTCTCCCCTAACAATGGCTTGACGCAAAAGCCTTTTTTCTCTCTTAAGAAGAGAAGGCTGCACATGGTCTGCTACCATAGCAGCATGAATAGTTCTTATTTAATGGAAAATAAAAGATACTTTACATTAATTCAGTGGGGGATGGAAAGCTGGGCACATGCGTACCTTGTGCTTCAAACATGGAGGAGCGTCATACCTTGACCTCCCCTCTCCTGGTCCCATGATTATTACCCAGCTTGCATTAGAACAGTAATGGGAAGTGACAAGTTTATGTAAATGATCCACACAAGGATTTTGCTCTTGTAAAACAGAGCAGTTACTCTGGGCTTTCTAATTATTTCATGCCTTGTGGTTCTGTGATGGGGCAGAGATGACTGTTACTTGAAAAGTATATTGTGATTGACAAGCCACTGTCCCCCTGGAACTCATTAAGGCCTGTGCTTTGCAAGAGCGGGTAGAAAACCCTACCAGGCACACCACACACACACACACACACTCTCATCCCAGTGCTGGCTGTTCTTTCAGATCATTTGTTGGGATTGTTGCGCTGGTAGAGAAAAGCATAATCTACATGTATCTCAAACAAGTAGCACCTCCCGGCTACAAATTGACCAGTTATCCTCTGCTATCACATTTTCACTTTCAAATCTGTAAGATTAGCGACAACATACCTGTCAAACATGCAGCAGTTTTGGATTTCAATGCAATGGATGGAAAAGTCGGTTGTTTCATGAAACACCATTCAACAGAACAAGAAGGAGAGGGGCTGGGGCAGGAGACAAGGGCTACCATAAAAGCTTCCATCAGAGCATTTCTGCTGCTCTGATTTGTGCCAAGTGCCTTCCAGTATGTATGAAGGGCTATTCTGCTGCCACTGCATGATCTGTTTGCTTTTCTTTCTTAATTGATTTTTCTGGCCTTCAAACTTGTAAAAAAAATGACAATTCATTTGGTAAAAGTAGAGACCCTGTCTTTCAAAACATACATCACACTCCAACCATGAAGAGAAGAAAAATCCTATTTAGGCAGCTGCATTGTTTTCCCATTGTAGAATTGGTTTTGAATTCTGCTGCTGGTTTGGGATGTAACACAGTTTAGCATAAAATCAATTCATTGTTAACTCCATTGTGGTTGGATCTTATGGGCATGCAGCATTTCTTACTTTTAGTTATGTTTGATTTGTGACTGAAGTAAATCCTCTGGAGATACTTATGAAAGGCACATGGCCCACTTCAATTCTTCCATTAGAAAACATTGGCACTTTGGTTACTTCAAGCCACCTCGATCTTTGCAAACAATTAACAAAATCAAAACATCAATGAACTTTTGAGGTTTTCAGTTTCAATTTGACCAGGAGTTGGGTACTTCACAGCCTTTTCAGTAACCCACCTGACTACATCTGCAAGTATTTAATAGGGGAAATCTTCAATTTTACTATTATGTTCCATAATAGCATTGCACTGAAATAACAGTTAACAATAATCTGTAATACTATGTTCTGCCTAATTTATTGGTAGATTTCCAAAAAAACCACAAGTCGCAGATACTCAATAAACAAGCGAAATCCTCGAGATTCAAGTCATCAAGCTTACGCCAAAAACTGTGTATCATTGATAATTAATCAGCATAATGATAGAAACATAGGAAAAGACAGTAAAAATAAACAGAACAAAAAAAAACCAGTAAGAAAGACACAGAAGCATCTCTGCGTCAGCTACACTCTGGAACCATGAAAAGTGAATACACCAGGGACTAAGGAGGATTTTCAAACACAGTCAGCATTGGTTTGATTTGTCTCCACTGAGGTGGACCGTATATTATGAGTCTTGTAAGACATAGGTTAGTGTAAGGATTGTCAAGCTCTGCCTTTTGAGTATGTCCAGTTTGCAGGCAGCTCAAATGCACTCTAAGGCTGAGGATGAATCATATGTCCAGGAACAAAGCTCAGCAATCATGTAACTCCTGTGCTGGTCCAAAATGGCATCTGCAGTGGGAGGTGAGCTAGCAAGGAGGGCACAGGCCAGTATTGCCAAGTTTCTCTGGTAAGCAGTTTTATGCCCTCCATTCCTGCTTTTGCAGTGAGAGGCCACAATCATCATCATCATCATCATTATCATCATCTAGTGAACTGCATCCACTGCTTCCCATTCCTTGGCTCTCCAAGATACAGGTCTGATGGCTCTCAGCCACTTGAGAAATTTGGTAAACAATTCCTTGGGAGAGAAAAGTTGTTTACTCTTTTTTAGTGTGCTTACCTGGTGCATATCTCTGTTGAGTCAAAATTCTTGGGAGTGACAGGAGGAATGTCATTTGATATCTGACAGCAGCCAGAAAATACACCATTTTACATGTAAGATGAGTAAGTACAAACGGAGGGACTCATTTTGTGTAAAGCAAAACTGTCCACTAATCATTTAGCACCAGTACAGTACTTTTCTACTAAGCAAATTTTATCTTATCTTTGCTCAACCCACTCAAGTTAACACCCCACCAATGTCAACTGTCTCCTTGAGCGTCCTTCAGAGGCAGCACTGGAGAACTACTGGGTTTTTTACTGAAGCATTTGTATAAGAGCGGAGAATCTATTGCTTATGCATCTTCAATAGCAGGAAATACATCGGATGCAGGTAAGCCTTGTGCTATGATTTCTATCCACAATTGGATTACAGGGCAGTTCTTAAATACCTGTTCTGAGAACCAAACAAAAAACAGAAGACTCCTTGAAACTGAATCTTTGGGGAGTTTGGATCCTCCTGGCTCCAGGGGATAAGCAGAGACTTTTTCAGTTTTATTAAGAATCTTTCATCACTTCT
The DNA here is from genome assembly GCF_003945725.1 of Corapipo altera. Lineage (NCBI taxonomy): Eukaryota > Metazoa > Chordata > Aves > Passeriformes > Pipridae > Corapipo > Corapipo altera. The sequence continues at coordinate 23,302,710 of NW_020884876.1, forward strand.
GTGACCATTAGCCTCTGATCACAGAGAAAGAGTGATAAGTACCTTCATCAGAAATTATTTCTGTAGACAAGAGCACTGTGGTCACTTCTATAGACACTATCAAAAATTTAACAGATAGAAAAAAGCTGAACAACAATATGAAGAAAAAACAGCTCAACTAAATTCACCAAATGACTTAGAAGAACAGGTAATTTACAGTAAAAGGACAAAATCTATCAGTTATGTTCATATTGAGCATGCCTTTATTTTAATAGCCCTATTGCCCTAATGAGGTTTCATTATCATTTTGAGGAGTAAAAGTTGTGATCACATACATAAAGTCTGATCTCTTGGAACTCTTGAAAAGAGAACAGACAAGAAACTAGCAGTTTATTCAGAAAACATCTTGGAGAGTTTGCTTGTAAAGAGATTCAAAAAGGCTGAACCATCTGCTTCAGCACTGGTGGTAATCAGGCCTATTATGCTACTAAGAGAACTGTTGTCAGTGAAAGGCATGGCTAAGTGCCTACAGCCTACAGTTTACATGATTATCTATGGAAAAAGTTAAGATGGTTCAGTTCAAATAAGTACACTAATACAAATATTTACGTAAACTGTGCTTTCAATATAATCTCAGTTAAAATGCAAGCTATTATACTTCTGGCATGTTTATCTAGTCTCAGTGGAAGTGGTCTGACCTTTACGTCGCTTAATGTGGATAATGCAAACTACTGTTAATGACATATTTTAAGTTAAATTCTGCTTACTTTGGAATGGAGCAAATCATATAGTGGAAGTCACATATCTTCTCAAACCAGTCAAGCCCCAAACTCTGCTTTTTACTAGAAAACAGTGTGCTATTTTATTAAGTGCATCTGTATATGCATATATATATTTCCTATAAAACTATTTTGATATATTAAACTACGCATGAACAGCTATATACTGTACAGGTGTTTACAGTCTTGAGACACGGCTACTTCCAGTTATGCAAGTCTGATGACCTTCCACAGGTTGTGGAGCCTGGGGTCTTGACTTCTTTTTTCAATATTAAGCAAACCAAAGTACTCATTACACAGGGAAAACCTCATTCTCTCGATTCCATAAAACTGAGTTGAAAGCCTCCCCATGCCATTTCTACTTGCATTTTTCTCCTGTAATTTGTCTAGTTTCTGAATTCCAGAAAGAATCACATCACATGCAAAGAAAATCTGAAGGGAGCAGAGCAAAATTTGATTTCATCTTGGAAGGGCTGCCCCCCTTCAAAAACCACAGAGAACGTGGCAGTGCTGTGAAGCTGATGTGGTCAAAGCCTGTGCTTCTTAGTGGAAAAGCTGAACTACTTCAGAGAGCTCAAACCATCCATAAAGCACCACCAGGGGACATAGTCAGAGGAATAGTTTTAAACTTGAACCATCCAATTAGTTTAAATACATTATTAACATCAGAGACCACAGCTAAATGCATCAATAAGGTAAACCTTATCTAGATATAACAAGACAAATGCTGTCAGCTTCATTTGCTGAGGGCTAGATGAGTTCAGTGGGAGATACAACAGCCTCCTGAAGGTCTCAGTGAAGAACATCCACAAAATTCCAAGTAAGCACTTGGTAGGACAACAGAGACTGTCCCATTTCATCACAGAATGAAAATAATAGATAGATTCAAACCTAGCTGCAACTAAATCCTTTGGATCTAAAAATCTATAACTGGCCTTTCCGTATACATCTCTGTTCTTTACCTTGCCCCCATCCTGCTGTGAAATGTGCAATAATTGCACAGCAGATGACTCTTGTTTTCTAAGAACATGACACGGCCATTATTAATGTGGCCTGGTATTAGTCTGTTTCCTTTTCATCTTTATCAGACATCTATATCTCTCTGAGAGGTCTTGTTTACATAAAACAGTGCACTGGGATGCATGGTGCCTAATGAGTTTCTGTATAACCAGAACACGGTGAGTAAAGTACACTACTCTTTCTAATTATGAATCATTTGAATGTGTTAAGAGAAAGAGTACTTCAGCAAATGGTGCCAGAAAGCTTCTTTCCAGTTTTTTTTTATTGCTATAAAGAACAGCCATAAATTATGAGTTAAGACAATGTTGCTTTGGCTCCAAGCAGAAGCAATAGGAAGAGAAAAACCCCTGGCTGTGCTCGTATTTCATGCTCCCTAATCAGTGAGTGGTTCCTTCCTACATTTGCAAGGCTCTGCCAAGGATGGTATAATGAAGTCAAACACTGGTCCAGAGGGTCTGACCGTACTCTCAGGGGATCCTAAGAGCACTACTCGGCTTCAGATTCACATTTTCCCTTGGATGCTGATGAGCCTCGGGTGCACACTTGTCCATCTGACACCTCTTGCTTTCTATCAAAAGAAAACCCAGGTGAGGGGCAGCAGTGGAGCTGTGGTGGGCTACTGCTCTGTCCTGCAGCCCACCACAGAGCTTGCTGGCCTCACAGACACACAGGCAATTTGCAACATTTCAATGGCCCTTGGCAACTTACTGCACACTCCAAAAACTGAGGATTTGGTATAGGAGCAAGGCATGCTTGCTCTGTCATCCACACACCTACCAGTATAGGTAGAGATGCAGCAAAACTAGCTGGCTCTATGCCCTGAGCAAACAGCACAGTTTCCACAAAAACTTATGTCAGAGGACACAAGTTTTAGTCGCTAAGTGTTGCCAATCTAATTATAAATGACTGAGTTCTTCCCATAAGTAAGGCAAACAATTGCAATGTTTGTTACTGCTGATTCCCTTGAGAGAGCACTGCACAGCACAACCACAGGCTGTCTTGTGCAAGCTTCTATGAAGCCCCAACACAAAAGCATACCAGAGGTTGCAGGGGCAGAAACAAGGTCCCATAGCACAAAGCTCTTCAACACTACTCTAGGCCATCTCACTGGGACACAAAGCATCATGTTTCCCAAGAGAGTGGCAGGAGCAGCAGGAGGGCATGAAGTTGCTTTGAGGTTGCCTTCATCTCCCTCTACCCTCCTTTTTCTTCCCTACCCTGGGCTGCATCCCACAGGAGAGCCAGCCAGGTTCTGCGGGATCTCTGATGGAGTCCAGCACTACTAGGATGGCCAGGGGCATACTTTTTTTGTATATTTCGCAACACAGTAAAATGAATGTGTCAGATTAGTCAAAATTGGCACCCTCAGCCCAGAAGCCCAAATTGGATTTAACAGTGAATAAGAACAGCGATATCATCCGGCAAATAATGGAAAGCCAACTTGTCTGAACCAGAAAATTATTTCAGAGTATTATGCTGATACTTACTTTGGGGTAACAGAAAGCTGTCATTGCAAGTCAGCAATAAACTTTGCTTTTGTCATCAAAATAAAGTAGGAAGTTTCTCACATTCTAAATTTTTACATGACTGTTAGGTAAGATATTCCTTCCTCCAGCAGAATTTCCTGTTAAAAATCAAAGCCTTGGCTAGATATGAGAACGAGGTAGGTAAACTATCCTGAATTCCCATTTAACTTGTGGATCATTATGCCCTTGTTAGGAGGTTAGGTTGTTGGCAATGTCATAGGTCGTGCTACACCTAAGCACTCTGGAGCAAGAGACATATTAAAAGATGTCAGAACAAATAAGGGTCAATAGCAGAGAAAGAGTTAACTCAGTCATCTGTGAGAGAATTAAAATGCTCAGTGCTTTAGGAAATATCTTTGGATCTGCTTATAACTGTAATTTGGCCAGGACACTGTCAATCCCAAGCTAGAGTAGTTTTTTAATGTTAATTATTTTGGTTTATTTTTACATACACCATCTTTTTGAGATTAAAAAGGTAATTATTAAAATTTACCAATATCTAAGTTCTTTCCCTGTCACAAGACTGATACTTTGCAAACATGCAGGATTACAAGGCATGATAAATGTTTGATAAAATAAAAACATGCATGCTTTTTATGTATATGTTTCTATTTTATCAAGATATATATTTTATCAATTACAGATTAAAACTGGTACTACGTGTACACTTAAAAGATTCATATTGCCTTGCAACTAAGAGTGTCAGTACAGAGCAGATAATTCTTGATACTCTAACTGAGGAACATAAAATCGGAAGTTTCCTCACAAAAAAAAAAAAAACAACCAACCAACCAATCAAACAACAAAAAACCCCAAACAAACAAAAAAAACCCAAGCCAAACCAAAAACATTTAGAGGGGCTGGAGCTCTCGAGGACATCAGTCCAAAAGAATGGGAGAAAAAAAATGCCTAAAATTGCTACAGAAAGTCAGAGCTGATGTAGGGGAAAGAGAAGCAAAACAGTAAAGGGTTCAGGGTTAAAAAAAAAAGTCTTAAAAAAATCAGAAGATTTTTGGAAACCCAAAGTAGTAAAGGAAATATAATAAATAGTAAAAATAAAGAAGGAAATGGTCTTTCTTTTTCTAACCTACAGAAACTCTTATTCTGAGTATGAGCTGATGCTTGTGGAGCAGGAGAAGGCAGTGTCTTTTTTTATTTAGCTAATAGTTGAATTCAAAAGCAACTAGAAGAGAAAAATCAAAAAGCGACTAGAAGAGAAAATCCAAGTATATTGGGTGCTTCATGTGTTCATTTTAGATTCAAAGGGTCCCGAGCAGTGCACTGCCCATTTCAGTACAGGAAAAAAAAAAAAATCTTAGACTTTCTAGTCAAATAGGATATTTATTTCTGCACCACACATTCTGATTATTATGGATCTGCTCCCACAGGCTACATGCAACCCCTTCCTTAAGACTATTTCCTATAGCTCCATAATCCACAACGCTGTTCCACATATTAGCAGGCTAATCACTGCCCTACTTTTAAAAATGCAAAAAGTCTTTGACATGCTGCATAATGGTACTTCCCAAACAGTTCATAAACCTGTCTAGCAGATTCCTCCTCCATTTTCTCACTTGCTGTTATCTTGCTAAGTATCTTGTATTATAGAGTTCAATTTAGGTTGCAATCTTTGGGCCAGAGGCCATGCAAATCACCTATGGTTCCATACAAATATTAACTAACAGCAAAATCTGACCTTGGAGCCATAAAATGCTTTCCAGACTTTAAGAAAAAGTCTCAAACTTTTAGGCATTCCTCGATGCACAACTGAAAGACAGTAATCCACAGGTTATTGAATAAGTGAGAATAAAAGGTGAGGGAAGAGGAAAGTTTTTCAGAGCCTTCCTGAGCATTTTTTCTACATTGCACAATTAAGTTTTCAAGCTATAAATTTAAGTTCCTGATCACATGGATATATATCAGTAACTCAGTTCCCAGCTTCTTTATGAAACTAAAACTTTAAGTTGTGGTTCTGCTGAAGTCAAAGATAGTTTTATACTCTCAAACTGGGGAGGTTTTTTGTCTAAGAAACGTCGGACTCCCACAAAGGATTGCCACCATGAATTCTAATGTTCACACATTGAACTTGGCACCCCTTCCACAGTTACCTTCCTTTACATAATTAGGCTCTATAGGACATTCACATTTATCTGATAATATATTACATTACAAAAAGTGCTAAAAGTCCAAATTTTACCAGTGTCTTCGAAGAGCTGTGGCAGGGAAGAAGCAAACTGAAGCAAGGAATGTGCATACAATAAAAGCATTGAGAACCTAAGGAGGAGGAAGTTACTTACATTCCTGTATCACCATGCAGTACCTCAGTGCCCAGTCACATGAAATAAGGTTCAGGTGAACCGAAAGAGAAAAACGAGGTCATTCTATCTAGAACAAAACATTTGACTGGGGAAAAGAAATACCTTCTGGGGTATCCAGACACCTCTTTTATCCATAATGCAAGAAAAACTTGCTCTAGAAACTTAAGAAGGCATAAGAACAATAAAAGACATTACAGAAGTTAGTTTTCAGACAGACTTGTGGATGTGGGCAATATGTTTTTGCTTTGGTCAGCTTTATCCAAAATTTTTCCCTGGCATGAAAAAAAGATGACATTCAGAGATGTGTCTTGTAGGTCCAGGGTAGTATGCAATGGTGATCTGCAGCTGTGGCATGAACCAAAGCTCAACCAAAGGATGAGGTTAGAAGTCCTGCCCCAGCTTTATTTTGCGTTTCAGTCAGTTAGAGAGTCATCCACCCACAACCCAAGTGTGAATCACACTACATATACAACCATTGTTTTAAGCGGTCCTAGGGTCCTAAATTGCAAAGTCCAGATTTGGCTCTGAATTTTTTTTCCCCAAAATTCAGAGCTGTTCAGATGTGGAGTTTAATTTTGTCTGAAGCCTATGTAAAAGAGGTCAGTCCTGGTACACCACAAAGGCCTTGTGTCTCCCTGGGGAAAAATCCCACCCTTCAGACCATAATACCCACAAAATCTGGGGAAGATAACTGAGACAAGAGATGCCAAACTCCCCTGATTTTGCCTTGTGGAGCTGGACATGTGCAAACTACTCAGTCCTTGCTGTATGCTGCACTGGGTCAGGATAAGCCCAGTTTCCCGTGACTTTTTACTGGCATGCCAAAAACAAGCAGTGAAGGCTGACATAATGAAATAAGAGCATGGATTAGATAATTTACATCCTTCTGCTAGAGCACAAGTGACTTTATTAATAATATGTCTTCTAGACTCAGCCCTTTGTCTAGGGCAGTTCTGCTTTACATAGTCCAATCCCACTTAAAACATTTTTTCATCAAAACGCAGTTAGGTTTATCAGCATGTGCTGTATAAATGCAAATCAAATAGTCTCTGTATAACAGGGTGTTCCACTCCTGAATTCCTTGCTGTGAGATGGAAGTTACCTATTAGCCCCAAACACATTCAAATATTCCAATATAAAATGTTCTCTTATTATTAATGAAAGATGCAATAGTACCTCAGTAACACACTATATGCTTGGGGTCTCCAGTGAGATAAGTGACAAATACAGATGTACCTTTTATTTTTCTTCTTAGCATTTTGAAATTGTCATGGATATTTGGTTCATATAATGACATCCCTTAAAGACAAATAGTGGCCACAGAATACATCTCAGATACCAGGCCCCTAGAAAGGGGTGGGTGCATATGGTGCTCAAAAAGGTGAGCTCTGACATTCAGCTCCATAACTCCTGCAAGTAACTGCAATTTTTATTTGCTCTGAAGAGCCGATACAGAGCCTTTGTTGTCTCTTTGTTGTAAGAGGCTGGGAATTTCCTGCAAAGCATGTAATATGCTTGAGGCATCAAGTTTTTTACATTTATTTGCCAAAAAAGGGTGTATTATTTGGCATTTTTCCATGGTGACTTAATTCAAGGGCTATGAACGAAATGGAGATGGAAATAGAAAACACCTTTCAGTTACAAAATGCGACTCACACACACCCTGAATCTTGATAGTGTAAACCACAATAAGCACCATAAGAACCAAGATAAAACCCCAGAGAGATTCCTAGCAGTTAATTGTAAGCATCATCAAGCTATGAACAGAAGAGCCTGTTCAGTGGCCAATAAAATGGGGCCAAAGTGAGGAATAGAGGGGTTTATCCCCATACTGTGATCCTGAGAGGAACCGTATGAATGTGTCTTGTCTCAGCTTCTCTGTTGCAGGCAGAAGAAACACACCTGTCTCATCTTGGACTACAGAGTAGAATATAATACATAGTACCACAAAGTTATTTTATCTCAAGTCCTGTATTTAAAGTTTCCTATTGCTTTTTCAGGAGTTACAGAATTCCATAAATGACCTCCTAAGAAAGGTTTCCATCTTCCTTCATTATAAAGTGTGATGCCATGAGCCTTGAATTTTCAGGAAGGCAACAGAGGGGTGGCCACTTTATCTATGAACTAATGTAAAAGCTTGCCTTGCTTTTAAAACAGAGGTGGCAGTACCATATACAGGAAAAGTAGTTTTGAGATCCCTAAATGAGACACTCTAGAACCAGGTCTGTCAGCTATTTTTTGGTTTGCCTGTGATTTTTTTTATGATAAACTTGAGATACACCTGAAAGTATTAAGAGGGGCAGCAACTGAGCGCTTAGCTTTTTTTTTTTTCCCTTTCATCTTGCTCCTTTAAATGGATCCCATATATATGGGGCACTGTTATTACTAACAATTTCAAGAAAAGTCTTGGTCGCAACCTCAATTCATGTATTAACTGGCCTAAACATTGCTAATCCAAATCTTATGCTACCAGGATAACCTGAAGAATGCCATCAGTATGTTACAGAGTCACCTGTCCTCAGTCAGGCCAAATACAAAAGGCTCTGTTCTTGGAGCCCTTCAAAGCCCCATTTCCTTTACCTTTTTAATTTTATAAGTAGGGCAAGTTCATTTCTCTCCTTAGAAGGGCCACTAGACCAGTGGAACAAATTGCTTTTGATTTTTGTAGCATCCTTGAGGCTGACATTGGGATATTTCACAGATGGGACTATGAAATATGAACAAGGTAAAGCTGAAATTATGGTGTCCATTTGCAGTGATAAGATTGCATCACTGTCAGTGAAGTAAATCCGAAAGGTAGGGTAATGCTAAACATGATGTAATCTTCATGCTCCTGGGATCTACCTGTTTGATCTTTAAACTTCAGCGTTTTTCCTATGCTAATGATCACTTCATGGTCAGAACCACTTATTGGATTTGCATAAAGTAACATTAACCAACTGCTTCCACTCAGAAGAGGTTTGGGCTTTGTTTTTTTTAAAAAACCTGTGCAGCGTAAAGAGTAGGATGCTCCTACAACACTCCTTCACCCTGGAGAACCTGAATCCTCTTGTCTCTTCCCATCTTGTTTCTCAGATTGGGATTTCCTGCAAGGAATGTGAAACCTGCTAGCTGCTCAAGTCATCTACATGGTCTGGTGAAATTTTTGCAGTCAAGTTTTCATTTCTGAAACCTCAAGCTAAGGTCAACAGCTCTAAGCGTCCTAAGACAGATACAATGCCAGTGGGGCAGTCAGAAGCAGATAGTAATTAATCTTTTGGAAAGCCAAGATTTATCACATGGCTAGTGCCAGAATTTGTTTAAAAGTGATCCTTTAATGCAGATGTTGTCTGCAGATTTCCTTGAGGTAATGTATATGTAAGATTAAGTGATCACATGTGGAAAGAGCTAGACTGATCATTAGCAAATGAGGGAAGGGCATCCTCATCCTTTCTGCAAACTAGTGATCTTCCAGTTGTCATTTTTGCTATATTGTCTTCATATAGGACATGCTATAGTACCTCATCATATACACAGGCATTTCAAAACCCTGACCATTATGCAGTTTTGTGGCAAAATGCTAAAGATTTTTAAATAAACTATCAAACTGCTGTTGCCTTGACTTTCATTGTCTTGTATTTCATACAGCCAGCTGATGTTCAAATTTGTTTTGTGATTTTAATCTCCTCCCTTAGGCTTACCCACAAAACTCTACCACATACTTATTCAGCAAATTAACTAAATTATTTCCTTCCCGAAGAAAACCTTAGATCTTCACGGGGAAGGCTGATGGGTTTTGGCAGAAAAGTCTGGAATTATGGAGTCACTGACTAACTGCAAATCAGCTACAACTATGGATCAAGGAAGTGTGGATCCAAAGAAGGCCATAGTGACACAAATTCTGAACTTGTTTATAATCTGTAGCTTCACTGACATCAGTTGAACTACCATCAGACTCCTCCAATTTCTCCTGTCCACGCTACACTTAGTTATACACACGTAACACAGTGGTTATTTTCAACACAAGCAATCCATTAGGCCAACTTCTCCCCTTTTCTGTCTATTAAAGATTATTAGAGATTATAAGCAATATATATTTTAGAGAAAATACATTAATTCTTAATGGTTTCTAAAATATAAATTGAAGTTCATTACAACAAAAACCAGAACAAGGCAAATTCTCACTCAACATGTCAGGCTTTGAAGTGCTGTATTTTAGCAGTAAGTAACCCTCCCTACAGCTGTGAGGTGCAGCACATGAGTGAGTCTCAGACAGCCTTGGAAGAACAACACTTTGATGGTCAGACATGGTCATGCCAGTTGGCTGCCTGCCTTTCTTATAGGAATGCTTTCTGTCTCTCATTTCCTAGGCACAGCCTCACTGCCAGTCCCACTTACAAAACCTCAGCAAGAGAACCTATTTAGTCCTCTAGAAATAATATTTACCCATACTACCCTGAGGCCAAAGGTGCAGAACCTCTCAAGCTAAGATGATCCTTCCTCTATAATCCCCCTTCCCCTTTTCCTCAGGCTACCAACAGCTCTGGGTAGACCCTGCTGGACTCGAAGGTGCCCAGTTGAGCAGGCAGGGATCACCCTTCTTTTAGCAGTGGCAGGAGGGCTACCTCACTGCAGTCCATCCATCACACACAGGTAAGGGAAGAAGAGGAATGGGAGTGCTGAGGATCACAGAGCCCATGCAACCCCACACAGTGCTCATCTCAGTGCTGTTCCAGGGGCTCTTGGATGCAAGCTTGTGCTTTAACCCTAACTTTCAGTGCCTATTGCTCTCCAAACCTACACAACTACTGGGTGGCCTTTAAGGCAGATGCTAGAGAACATCCCCCATCTCATATCCCAGTGGAGAGATTGCCTTCCAGGGCAGGCTGTCTGCACCAGTGATGGGGATGATGAAGGAAAGGGTCTCTGTTTCCCTCATTTTTAATGTAGGGATTTGAGTGGGAGCTGAATCCTGTCAAGTGCTTCCTGTCCTGTACACACCCTTGTCAAAGAGCTCTTTGGAGAGTACAGAAAGAGGATTAATGCTAATAGCTATCTGCCTGTCACTTGAAAATCTCAAGCAGCACTTGCTGGATTTTCCTCATGAATCTCTAACACACAAAACTGTAAGGACACCTGAAATGAGACTTTGCAGGGAGCACACACAGCAAGTGACAAGGTAGACGAGTGACCCTGAAGGGGTGGGGGGTGGATTGTTGCCTATGTACCAGATGTGCTACAGCCTTTTGCAGTAAGAAGAAGGCATGCATTTTAAGTCATTTTGTCGTCAAAGTAGGTTTGCCCAATTCATTCCTTTCAGTCATGTGCTATAATTCATTCCACTACACATTTTAGAAACAGTTCCCCCGGGACTGCATCCACTTAGCAGTGCTAGTAACATTGCTATCCAGACAGTCTTCCTCATCCAGCACCAGCACTTAGACTTGCAACTGTGTACCAGACACTCAATTTTATGGATCAGGCTAACAGCTTCATTGGTCACACTCTAACAAAGGGTCCAATCTTAATCCCATAGGAACCCTAAATAAGAGTGATTTCTGTGTTTTGCTTAAATAAATGTCATACCCTTGGAGATGCTGCATGTAATTCTTGGAACAAGGAAGCAGAAGAAAACATGCATAATGAATTTATAAGATGACCAAGAGCTCACCAGCCAATCATGCACACTAGCACACGTCCTGGTTCCAGTCCGGATCAGCAGGAGGGGGCAAGACATTGTGTTATTCGATACCCTCTTACATCACTGCGAGGAGCAGGAGGGGCAGAAGGAGGGGACTTTCATTCTCTCGCTTCTGAGAAGACACGCATCTCCTTCCAGTCAGGAAAAATGTGGTGGAGTGAGTGGTGGGCTGGTGCCTGCTGTGGTCACATCATATTGCTCCAGGCTTGGCTTAGCGAGCATTTTGTATTTAAATCACCCTTTGTTATTAATATTGTTGCTGTAATTGTTCATTTTCTTATCTCATTGCTGCTTCCAGTAAATTGCTCTTATTTCACCCCATGATCTTCACTTTGTGTGCCTCCAATTCTCAGCTCCATTTCTGGAGTGAGAAGAGGGAGGGAAAGGGGGGAAGCAAGTGAGCATTGTCCAGTTTAGGAGAGCCTCAGTTGGGGCACTGAACTGGGGAGCACTATTCCTAAACCATGATAGCAATATGGCTCTCAAAGAACAAGGCCACACCAAGAGGCCCATGGATTACTGACACTATGGGAGGGAAGGGCACTCATTTGCAGTACCTTGTAATTTTTTACTTTACTTGGTCAGAACAGGACTGTAAGTACATTCATGCTGACTGCTTTGAAGAACAACCTAACAACTCGGAAAGACAATCCTTTGGCTCCAGAGACAATTCCTCTACAAGTTGTACTCAGCTGGACTCTCTTATCTTATTTTCCTTTTGCCATGCTCCTACTTCAGCTTCTGCACATTCTCCAGCTATCCCAAAGAAGCGGCCTTGCAAAATGCAAAGTGAGATCTGAAATTTGATTTTATAGTCTCAGACTATTTGCCCTCTACTGACCATCCACATTAGTCAGGCTGCCAAGTACCCAGCCTCTACTCCTTCTTTGACATGCTTCTGTCCTGTTGTGGGTTATCCCTGACAGGCAGCTGAGCCTCACACAGCCACTTGCTCATCCCCACAACCCCCGAGTGGGATGAGGGAGAGAATCAGAAAGGTAAGCATGAAAACCATGGGTTGAGATAAATAAAGTTTAGTAGGTAAAGCAAAGGCTGCACACACCAGCAAAGCAAAATAAGAAATTCACTCACTACTTCCCACCAGCAGGCAGATGTTCAGCCATCTCCAGGTAAGAAGGGCTCCATTAAACCTAACAGTTATTTGGTAAGATGAACACTATCACTCCAAATGTCCCCATTTTCTCCTTTCCCCAGCTTTTAATTGCTAACCATGATGATATACGTTATGGGATATCCCTTGGATTAGTTGGGGTCAACTGTACTGGCTATGTCCCCCCAGCTCCTTGTGCACCCCCAGCCTCCTTGCTGGGGTGGGGTGAAGAGCCTTGACTCTGTATAAGCACTGCTCAGCAATAACAAAAGCATCCCTGGATTATCAACACTGTTTTGCTCACAGATCCAAATCATAGCCCCATACAAGCTTCTACAAAGAAAGCTAACTCTAGACCAGCTAGGCCCAATATACATCCTTTTCAATTGCAAAAGTAACATTTGTAAAAGAAAGGCTTGTATTATACTAACAGCAAAAAGTATCCCTGCATTTCATTTGGGATTTGTTTAGGTTCTTGGGGAAGTTTGGTTTTGGCAGGGGAGGAGGGGGGGACTGGTATGTTTTTTTGGGGGGGGTTGTTGTTTGTTGGGGAGTTTTTGAACCTGGAAAAATATGACTTTTTCTTCTTCTTCCTTTGGTCATACTGTTTAAAAGCAATGAAAAGGCCTGAAAGATACATGCTGAAGAATGCTAAGCAGAGTAAGTTTTCAAATAGAGAGTCACCAGCCATTGAGGTTCAGTGCTGTTCCTATGCAATTAAAAACTTCCATGGCTTTTGCTTATCGTGCTTTATTCACCTGCATGAATTTTAACAAAGAAATGCAAGAATTTTCACAAAATTTGCATCTCTAAAAATCTCAATGCCAGCCAGACTAGGTGCCAGAAAGAAGCATGTGGATATGTGACTAAGACACTGCTGAAAGCAAATGCCGCATAAAGTAATCAATTGGGTATGAGGGCAAAAGAGTGTCCAAGTCTTAACTGTGAAAAAAACCAGAATATTCCAGCTATGTCTCTGTAAAAACAAATAAAATGGCAGAGAGCAGAGAAACTGGCTGGGCTTACAGCTATGAAGGCCAACGTTCCCTGCCAGCCCCAGGCCAGCAGGCTTTACTCTTTAATGGCTTCATGCCCTCTAATTAAGGTCTCCAAGTACAATCCCTTTGAACAAATGTTTACATTTGTCTTGCTAATTCCCATTACTTAATAATCAGAGGCCCCTGCAGTTACCTCAACATGGGGAAGATGAACCAAAGACATAATTGTATCAGGGGATTTGACATTTAAATATCTGACTTACACAAAAGTGAACACCTGCAGATGTACGAAATGAGTGAGCAAAAGAGACAGTGAACTTTCAAACTCCAAGTAAAAGTCGGAAAACACAGCTGGTGGAATTATAAACTCAGGTGTGACATGGTAGTCCTGTATGACATTTAGTGCTTTTTAAAAATATCTTGCCCAATATTTCTTCAAAAACAATGAGCTTGCAGAAGAGAAGGAAAGTTGCCCTTTTTTTATGACAGTCATTTTCTGTCTGTGCTGCTCTCCTTTCAGCAAGTTGTTAAACCTCATTTGGGCTACATTTAGACAAATAAATGGGTGCAATAGCACTTCTCCATGTCACCAGAGTGCTCTAAATGAGCAAGCCCTTCAACAGATTTGCGCCAGTCAAACCTGGGGTTAGATGACTGCAGAGGCACCTGGACAGCTGAGACAGATGCAGGAAAGTCAAACAGTTGCCAACCAGGCAACTTGTTCTGAATTACTTTTTTCTCTTGATAGAGCACATAAAGCTGTGCTTCTAGGAGAGAACTACAGAGAAATATATAGGAATTGGGAACACTGGTTTGTTGAATTTTTTGTGGGATCTTGTGATGCTGAGAGACATCATAAAAAAAAAAATATCTTGTTTTGCCTACAATGAAAAAAAGAAAACCAAACTCAAAATCAAAGACAAAAGCAGAGGGGAAAGATGTAAGAAGCTAAAGAGGATGGAAAATGTGCCATGTCATTTCATGTGAGAGTCGAGGATGTGGAAGTGCAGTGGAGACACGAAATGGCTCAGTCAGAGGTCTGTATCACAGCAGGTGTGATAAGCACCAGTTTAGCTGAGGGCTAGCAGACCAAACTATGCAGAGTACTACAGCCAGCTGCCATTCTGTCCAGGACAGCCAATGTGAACATCACACAACCCCAGTACCTGGTCATCAGCAAGGTGAAAGACCCTCAGCCTTCCACCCAGTTAGGAGAACGAGGGTCCCAGCTCTTCTCCTCAGCAGGCAGCATACCTTTACTTCCAGTCTACTAGATAAGGCCAAACTACAATATTTTGTTCAAACTCATGATGCCCACTTATAACTTAACTTGTAATGGGCATTTACATTTTTCCTTCCTCCTATCTTATATATGACATACCTGCCTGGAGCAAGATTTTATGGACAAACGTAAAATTTAGATAATGAAGGTTTATTGTTAAAATGCTGACACACTGTTACAAACGTGGGACAAACTGGCGCCACCATAATTGAGTAGACAATTAAATGGGCAGTGGTTTGTTCAGTAGGATGGCCATTTGCATGTAATATCGAAGCCATTTCTCCGCACCTCATGCTATCACCTTGTCCAGTCAGCTTTCACAAGTAAGTGCAGCAACCACTTTTTGCAGCAGGAGAAAGGAAATACTGGAACTCACACATTCTGCTCCACATGCTTCATGCCAGGAACCACATGCTCATCTTTACTAGAAACAGCCCAACAAAATGACTGTCAGTCCTTAGTCCCTGAATCAAAAAATTTAATGAGTGCTTCCTCTAATTGCAACCTGCATTTGGGAAGCTACACCTCTTTTCTGCTCTTTCTCCAAGCGACTTGTTTATATCTTCTCAGGGTAGTATTTCTCGATTCTGCTGCTTTCAGCAATGCCTACACCAGCACAGCTGCGCCTGCTTTGCCAGCTGTGACACGCTAACAGTAATACCAAACTACTCCAGGTCCAAACACATGGATATCAAGGTGGGCTGTTACAGGTCTGGCAAGAAATCCAACTTTTATGTGCACAGCAGGGGCCACAGCTCCTGAGATATCAGGTAGGCAAGTGGCTTACAGCCCAGTGCTGGGCATGGGGAACATGCTTTATTCTGAAGCACTTGCTCTACTGGGTGAAGTACTCCGTTAAAGTCTCTATTGTCATTTACTAGGTCCAGTTTGCAGCTCTTCCATCAAAGTCAGATGTCTGTCAGACCGTGATCCGTGATCTGTCTGACAGTCTTCTTAAAATAAAATCTGTAGTAGATTTTGAGGAGGCAAGTTTTTAAGTACTGAATCAACTATAAACAGCTGTATAGACTGATTTACTGATTGTTTGCTGGACGATCCAACAGACCTTGTTCTGCATAAATCCCTTGCTTTTATTACTGAAGTGAAAAGCAAAGGCAGGGAAAAATAAACTTACTGGCCTAAAACAACATCTTGCTTGACCTATATTTTCTTAAACCTTTTGATACAAAATCTGAATGGCAATGTTTTAAAGTCTTAGAAGAAAACAAATTCGTTTATAAATATTTTTTTGAACAACCAGACAAGACAAAAATAAACTCCTCGAATACCAGTTGGCATCACTGAATTCCTATTTTAATGCACACTAGACAGTTCACCCAGCTCTGCAGGTGAGAGCTCATACATTCGCTCAGACACTAACAAAGGCAAACGCAATCTGCCCAGACACTGACATAGTCTTTTTCCAGATAAGTGCTCTAGGGGTTCAAATAGCCAACCATGTCTCAGTCTTAAGATGCTGGTTTGGTTTTGTTTGGGTTTTTGTTTGGTTGTTTTTTTCAAATGTCACTTCTGCATTTGCTTGCTTGTTCTTGAGGAACTCTGCCTCCTCCTTTTGGCATTGCCCCTTGTTGCATCTTTTTCTATCACCCACTTTTCTCCAACCCTCTGTACTGAATTAAACAGTATCATTATGCAGTAAACAGCCCAATAACCCAAGTCAGCATATGCTATTCAGAAGTTTACTGTACAACTCTAAATCTGTCACAGCCTTCACTGAAATGTCCTGAACTTTGCAAAAGTCTGAACCACGTGATGAAGATGAGACTTCAACAGCAGGAGAAAAACCACCCCATTGGAGCTGAATACTCAACCAACAGTCTCAACCACAGACAAACTGTGAAAGGCATACAGGAAAAAAGACATCCAACTTTACTGGAAGGCACTGGGTCTATTTTATGCCTGTAAATCAAGCCATAGTGTGCACATGCTTTAAGTCTGCTCACACTATATGGAGAGCAGCCATAAAGCACAACCTGCTTCTGGCTAGGAAGTCCAATCTCTTCAGTCCCCCTGGCCAGAACATCTGGGCACAGCCACTGTAGAGTACATGACAAATAGGACAGCAATATAACGCAGCCTGCCCACCGGGAAATGTAATCATGGGAGAAATCCTTCCTTTTTCTCTCCTTTGCTCATCAGCAATGAAGGAGGATTATTGACAACTCCCACCATAAGAATAATGGAAAACATTGTTATTGATCATTAGATGAAAAAAAATCCTCTCTTTAATGTGACCAGCGAGTCTGACAGAATTTAGACAGAATGTGGCAAAAAGAACAAGCAAGGAAAACAAGATGCAATCCACACCTATGTTGTGCTTGGTGGTGCTACACAGGTTACACTGGGAGCCATATTAGCATATGACCTACATTTTAAAATTAATTTTGTTCTCAAGTTAGGTGTTCAGGGTTTTTACTCCTGCAGGCAATTGGTGTTATTGTATGTGTATTAATATATCAGCTCCACCATGTGTTTCCCCTCCCCTCCAGTGTTTGTCAGGGAGGTTTTAAGTAGCAGGGGGAGGGTCTTCTCATAATCAAGGTCCAAGCATTGCTGACTCTCCTGTTCTGCACGCTGCAACACTCATGTCAGCAAAGCAGCAGTAACAACTGATGAGTGTTCACATGGGACCACTCAAAGCTCCAAGGACAAAGAATAATCTGTATTGGAAATGGAGGAGGAGGAAGAAACTAAATGAGAAGGCTGAGCCAGTTAAGGTTTGCAAGGCAAAAAAAAAAAAAGCGATAAAATCAAAAGGAGAAAAAAACCCCCCACAAGTTGATTGGAGTTGGAGAAGGGTTAGAAGAAAGGTTTCAGCAAGTCTTTGAAAGAGGTAAAGCACAAATTTTGAGAAAAAGTTGGTATGAATAGCTGAAATTATTAAATATTAGGTGTATTTTTGAAATTGTCTAATAAGAAACAAACTTTGCATAAGTGCAAAGTAGTATTTGATTTCTGTTCAGTTATTTTACAGGCAAGGTTACACAGGGAAATGTTACAGGCTGGGATAACATTTATTGACATAAATAAATGGTTTGGGGGATTATGACATCAAGACAATTAGACAACCTCTGAGAAACATTTTGAAAGAGCACTTGGGAAGCATGAAAATTTCAGGAGGAAAAGGCAGATACAGTAATTTTGAAACAAAGAATGAGTGATTATAGCAACAGTCACCCATCAGAACACTTAAAAATTACTTTGTGATTTGAGACACTGAGGAATAAAATTACAGGACAGTCCTCAGAGACAACATCATACTCACTAGATCAGTACTTCATAGGACATTACAGCAGCTAATACAAACTGAAATAGGACATTTGCACAACAACTAAACCTTTTCTCTGGAGAAGAACCCTCCCCCTTCCCTATCTGGGAAACTATACTCCATCTACTACTTTTCATGGCACCTTGTAGTATTTGCATTACCTGTAAACAGCTTTAGAAAGCTCAGGTTCCTCATGCTGCTGGAATTACTATGTCAGGTATTAAATAGATGTTAACATTTTGAAACTATCCTACATGACGTTCTTGTCACTAAAACGCAGACATGGATTTGACAGGTGGACCTTATCCATCCAGTGGATAAGGAATTGGCTGTATGGCAGCTGGAGTCAACAGCTCAATGTCCAAGTGAAGTGACTAGTGGTGTTCCTCAGGGATCAGTATCAAGACTGACACTGTTTAACATCTTTGTCTGCAACACTGACAGTCAAATTTGAGTGCACCCTCAGACAGTTTGCCAATGACACCAAGCTGTGTGGTGCAGTCAAAACACTGAAGGGAAGGGATGCTGTCCAGAGGGACCTTGACAGGCTTGAGAGGCAGGTCCATGTAAACTCATGAAGTTCAACAAGGTTGAGTACGAGGTCCTGGACCTGGGTTGGGGCATCCCAAGCACAAAAAAAAAGGGTGGACAGAGAATGGGTTGAGAGCAGCCCCAAGGAGAAGGACTTAGGGGGTTTTGGTTGACAGGAAGCTCAACATGACCTAGCAATGCACAACTGCAGCTTAGAAAGCCAACTATGTCCTGGGCTGCATCAAAAGCAGCCTGACCACCAGGTTGAGGGAGGTGATTCTGCCCCTCCACTCTCATGAGATCCCATGCAGAATACCAAGTTCAGCTCTGGGGCCTCCAACATAAGAAGGATGTGGACCTGTCAGTCCAAGTCCAGAGGAGGCCATGAAGACAATAAGAGGGCTGAAGTTTCTCCGCTATGTGGACAGAGTTGGGGTTGTTCAGCTTGCAGAAGAGAAGGTTCTGGGAAGACCTTATAGCAGTTCTCCAGTACCTGAACTACAGGGCAACTGGAGAGAGACTTTTTACAAAGGCATGTAGTGATTGGACAGGGCAAATGAAACAGGGTAGGTTTAGATTAGGTACTAGGAAAAAATTCTTTACTGTAAGAGTAGTGAGACACTGGAACAGGTTGCCCAGCAGAAGTGTGGATGTCCCATCCCTAGAAGTGTTCAAGGCCAGGCTGGATGGGGCTCTGAGTAACCTGGTGTAGTGAAAGGTGTCCCTGCCCAACTGGAACAAGTTGATCGTTAAGGTCCCTTCCAACCCAAACCACTTTATGACTATCTTCTTGTTTTCATTTTTATTTGGTAGTAGCTTTGAGCAGAAGTGGTCTGGTTAGTGTGCCTAATTCAGTGAGTCCTAGCTGATGCAAGTAACCTCTAGTTTTCATTTGAACTCATCTCTGAGCCCCTAGCGAGGCATTTTCGAGCAGGTGAAGGATGGTTTCGGAGCTGGCCTCCAGATGCTGTTTGCCTGGAAGTCAGTGTTCTCACCTGAGACTTCCATGAAAATGGCTTGTATTCCTGGTTGTCCTACTGGGATAAGGACTTTTCGCTTCATTGTCTTCTTGTGAACTAGACAGACATAAGGAATTCAGTGAATTAGGGACAGTCCCATCTACGAAAACCTGAACAGAATAGGTAATGATGCTGTTTGCAGGCTGTTTCTTGCAAAGTTAAGTCAAAGAAAAAGATTAGCTTGAATTTGCAAATTTACACTACAGTTTTTCTCTCTGTGGATGGAATAGACACAAGTGTTAATATTCTATTAGCATGAATACTGAATTTAGTGGCTGGACTACATTCAAGGTGGACAATTTGTTGATACAAATTTACACTATATTTGTGGTGTCTACTGCAGGACACCTTCCTCATCATGTGTACTACTCACAATTAGAGGTATTCTCTGGGTCCCACCTCAATCATTCCCTAGACAGAGACAGTAAGGGCTGTCATGTAACTCAGATCAGGCAGCCTAATACAGAAGCACATGCTCCATTATACGACACCACATGTGATCCTCATTTGAACGGTGCTGTCATCTTGTTCAGAGACAGAGGCAGATCCCTTTGCTTGTATGCCAGGAGGGGATTTGCACAGTACTAAAGTTAGGGCAACAGGGAACAGACAAGCATGGTCAGGAGACTGTCAACAGGAAGCTCTGGCAAGTCATACCCACCACCCCACAGGCATTGGGATGATTTCTCCAGTCTGCACGATAGTCTCAAAGTTGGGATGCCCTCTTGATCTAAATTGTAGAATTTATCTTCATTCTTTTCTTGCCTTTTCTTTTTCCTACAATAAAGCTTGAATAATCTCCATACCTCTCATGAGAACTGTGGGTATTCCTTAATTTTCTTTTCTCAGTTTGCATAACTTCAAGATAAATTTAAAAAGAAACTCCTTCTGTAATGCCCTCAGGATAAAAACAAGAAAAGTGAAGTTTAAAAGTAAATGAAAGATGACAGCTAAATCTTTAAAATCATAGAAACACTAATCTCTGTTAACTACAGCATCTCCAAATCACATGAGTTCACTGATCAGACCATACTATTTGTCCTTCTAGGTAGAGAGATGTATTTTGAAAAGCTCCAGTGTGAGCCAGCAGCACTGTACTTAGAGGAAATAATTAAAATAACTGTAATCACTACCAAGAAACACAATTTAATTAAAGGCAAGGATTCTTTGTCAGTGTCTCACTACAGCTCTCTATGGATGTGATTTTTCAGAAGCACTGAAATTTCAGAGGGAATAAAGTAATTCTGGTCATCTTCTTTGTCAAGTTTCCAATTCATGAGAAACGCTGACTATATACAAGTCTATCTAGTTCTCAGAGGGATTTTTATGTCATTAAATTAAGTCCCTTGTTCCAGAAGTCATAGGCATAGTGCAACTTTTTACAGATATGTACTGAAACCAGTGGCAGGTACAGGTGTCCTTCAGCAGTAATAGAGAAGACATCTGCTACCAGGTGGTGATGCCAGGTCACACTCAGTCAACTCAGCAAGCACCTAGTCCCACAGAAACAAGAAGGTGAAGCTCCACTCTGAAAATGCTCCTTGGAAGGTTTGAAACAAATGCCTTTTTCTGCTTTTAAATGTCATGCTCAGAAACGCAAACCAAAACAAGCAACGCTCCTATTCTCACCCATTATCACCCATTATGTGCTTGTCAAAAGACGATCACTATCATTTGTATATGGGAAGCCAGAGGAACATTAAATAAATTCAAGCTTAGGGCTCTCTTTTTTGCAAGATAACATCAGACATTAGCCACCATTTCTTGCCTCATCATATGCTGATCTAGTCAGTAATCAGGATTTTAATTACAGAAATCTGTCCCTGGGTATTTTCTTGCATAACTACTAAAAGGCATGAGCACACTGAACTTGGGCTAGAGTAGAGATATGTGTCATAGACAAAATCCAAATCAGGATAAGGTTTTCAGACTCTCCAAAGTTCATGTGTGCCGAGAACCATGGTTTTATTTCAGGCTGTTTAAAAATACGGTTCTGTAGCTTCCTTTTTACTCTGACCCTGAAAGGAGTTTTGGTAATTGGAGACATATGCATATATCTACATAGGCAGACATTTGCCAGCATTATATGAAAGGAGATGTTTACATTGGCAGTTTGCAAAGTGATGGCTCTCACCTTTGAAAGCTTGTTGCAGGGAAACCTGATGAAGGATCTGACCTGTGACCTTCAATTCCTGACAGGACAACTTCAAGCAGTTCAGAAGTCTGGTTACTTCTGATAAACACTCTCCAATTTAATGGTTTAATAACCTCTGTTCGGTGAGCCTTCAGCCTGAACCAGGCAACCCCTTGGGTTCAGGCCCTCTCACAGGTTTCAGCATTTTCCCATTCACGCTTCCAGTCCCAAAGAGAACCAAAAAGACCCTGACATTATAAAGATAAAAATTACAGATAAACTCAGCTCTGTTGCAGGGGGAACATTGGCAGGGGCTTCATTCTTGTTCAAGCATAAGGATCTTGCAAATCTCTCTACAGTACCTGTGTTCCTATCTCTTCAAGGTACTGGTTTTTACAGTGGTACATGGGCAGCAGCTACTTAGTTTTTAGCAGGGTATCCAAAATCAGAACTTGACTACGGGTTTTGAGAAGTGAAATTCTTTACCTGATATTTTGTCATACTACATGAGGATGGCAAAACACACCATCTGTTTCACATAGTGCCCATGTAAAACCACTACTGTTCTCAAATTTCAGCACCAGTTAAAATGATGCTGCCAAAAAGAAGCACCTGCTTGCCTCTTTTATTTCTATGCCATAAGTGGATGCCATACTGAGTCATTTCCTTTCACATTAAGTACATTAACTTACATTAATTTTTAATGTTTAACATTTTAATGTTAACTTACATTAATTTTTCCACACTTCCCATGGAAAAAAAATTAAATAATGTTTGTAAGGCTGAAGCCAAAACTGTTAAGTCCTTGAGACACATGAGGTTCACTAGCATCCCACATGAGCAGCTGACAGCACAGGAAAAGCTTGGAACAGAGTTAGACTATGACTGACCAGTCCAAAAAAACATGTGATGGGACACAAGCATCAAGCCCTTCCCACTGCAGAAAAATTAGTTCAGTTTAACTTCTTTATTAGCCAGCTTTTACTGCCAAATACAATATACAGACTAAATTAAGATCTTTAACAAGATAGTTAAACATTACCAAAACCCTGGAACTGAATTAATATTAAAAGATAGATTTGAGGGATATGGGGAGGAAAAGGCAGACAGTGATGCTTAATAGACATAAATATCCAGGGAGGCAACTGAGGAACAGAACTGACCAACTTCTGTTTTTGTGATATAGCTTGGTGAGCTTGGAAGGCAGAATATTGTGGCACAGGGAAAACAGAAGTTCCCAAGCTAACTTTTCTTTGTTATTTGAAATCTTTTACACTTTATTAGCTTCCATTATTTCTCTCCTGAATGTTAGGTCCCATCTCCTCCAGTAGTTTCACAAATAGGAATTTTTCAGGTCTTAATATCTTTAGGAGGGATGTTCCAGATACTGTAATTCCAAAACTCAAAAATTTGAAAGAGATAGTTTTCTAGTCTAGGTTGTCTGAATCTCTCCTCTGAGGAGTCTGTCTCTGCATTCACTACAGAGAGATTAAGCTCCTAATCAACACAATTCCAACGCCTGAAGCCAGATGATGCAAAGCCTCCCTGCTTTAGCACCACTCCTGTTCCCTTTAGCGCATCCTGTGCACAACACTCTACATGCCAACTTGGAAGGTCACAAGGAAGACTTCCAGTTCACATCCAAAGACAAGATTTAGAGCAATGCTGAGCACTTGCCAACTTAAATCTCCAAAGGCAGGGCAGAGGGACTGTTGGACATCATTCAAAGACAAAATTCTAAGCAAAGTCTTTCACAGCAATACCGTGCTGATGCAACCACATCTTTCGAAACTGACTGATGTCTCCACTTCCATACTGCTAGGGCCAAGCAGTAAGCAAGGCAGAAAACAACTCCCCTGCAGTAAAGCAGAACTCATACAAAAAGTTGACAGTCTTGGGTTGCTTTCAATTTTTATAATATACAGCTTGCCCTAGTTTATACATGCTGCAGCATTAGACAATTAGACATGCTGAAGTATCATTATTCGCCTGACTTGCAGCTGAACATCTTCTGTCTCTGCTCCCCTTCTCTCCCCTGAGTGTGGACAATTATCCTCGTTTTTGCAACTCTCACAGAATAGCTGCCCCACAATGATAATTAGCCCACTGTTCGCTTGTTTTAATAGCTGTATTTTCTAAATCAAAAATGGCATTATTTCTCATCAATCTTATTTGCAAATTTTTGCCTAGAGTATTTCTTTCAATTGTTTTTCCTCTATTTTCACATATTTGTAGGGAAAGGACTTAATTGAAGTTAAGATTGCCAAATTTAAGCTCACAAGCTAGGTATATTATAGAATTATGATTTTTTTAAAATCACTAACCTTTTGAAGAAAGTGTCAAAAAGCAGAGGAAAGAAAAGGGGGTTGGGGAAAAAGCAACAGCTGCAAATACTTTATAAAGCAACCCTACTGTAAGGTTTACAGCTTTTTCCCAAGGCATAGAAACAATGCTTCCCCTGTGACCTTGAGTAAAATTAATATAACGGAAGTATTGCTAACCACCAGACACTTGTAAAATGTCTAAGTGTTGATGAACTTTGCCAGAGAGACAGCACATGTAAAACTGCACAATATCTAGTAAAACATTGAAATGCAGTACATATAGAGCACTTGAGAATGGACGTTGGAAAACATTTTCTTTAAGTTATTTTAAATTATACGCTACTTCTAGGCAAAGTTAGTATCCCGTAATTATGACAACAAATCAAGTCATGTGATCATGTACTCCTATTTATTTACAATATCAGATAATGTTGGAGACTTTTAAAATTGCTTGCTGGGACCAGTTTTTGTCTAAACCTACTGCATTAGTTACCATTAATACTGCTCTGTAGCACCCAAATGGCAAGAAAAATAGCCACTTTTGAAAAATGCCTAAAAATGACACTACTTTAACATCCATCATCTCGCTCCTTGAAGCCCTAAGGAGTTCTTGTGTAGTCCTTTGGAGGTTTAGAATAGCTATAACTAATAGTAGATAAGCTCTATTTTTAGATCTACCTGCTTGTGACATATAGCTTCCTAAAATTAGTTTCAGTTTATCCATAAATTTTTTTCTTCTTTGAACATCATGAATTTGTAGTAGAAAGGTAGGTAGGAGAAAGAAGAAAACACTCAGGCTACAATCTCTTAGCTACCTTCTTAGGTTCTTTTCTGAAGATTTTCAGGTAAGTTTCATGAACTTTATTGATGTAACTGCAAAAGCAAAGCAAATAAAAAAAAAAACAACCTAGGTGTAATTTATCACATGAAGTTTACTATGCCAAACACTGGAATCCATGGAGCATTAAAACAGAGAAATTACTTAGCCTACAAATTTGGTATTTTTTCCTATACATTGAATAATATTAACTAGCAACTCCTCATGCTAGGCTGAACATAATCACTGTACATAGTTTCTGACATGACCTATGTATTAAGGCTCTATCACTTCTGAGGATCAGTATCCCTGAAACTGGACACACATTTCCAAATTGCCCAAAGTAGAAAGAGCAAAGAGTAGTTCAGCATATCCAGCCCAGACAGCTTCAAGTTCTGCTCAGGGTCCTTGCAAATACTACAGAACTGGATTAAACTATGGATTTATTCAGAAAGTTCACAGCTTTCCTGTCTCAAGGAAGACCGAATAACTCATGCTCCCTGTATAGCTCAAGAAGTAGTATCTTCTCAGGCAAAAGTTGGTGAGTTTGCTGCAGCTGAGCTTAATATTTCAGAGCCTCCTTATTTCTTTATTTTATCCACCCAGGCAGGACACAGTAGTACTGGGAGTTGAAACCTGCAGGGATTTCTTCTCAAAGTTGAACAACTGTGTTGCATTCAAGATCTGCTATATTTTTACTAACACTTGCTCAGTAGAATAATCCCATTTGAGCAGAGATATGGTCACCAAGGGTGTATTTTTCACCAAATAAAGCCATAAAAATTTCAAACCATGGGCTAATATGGCCAAACTCAGAAAACTGCAACAATTAGTTAAAAAAAACACAAACCACCAAAACAAACAGTCAGGTGCATCACCATTGCAATTACCCATGAAGCATCGGGAGTTATGTGGCAATCTCTTGTGTCATTCCCAGTTTCTGGAAGCTCAACACAGTGCTGCACTCCCACTTGCAGATTCTCAGGGGTGGGGAGGCAGACAGTTGTGGTGGGGAGCCCAGCAGGCTGCCCTTACCTCTCCTGTGTGGACTTCCTGCAGCATAAGGGAACAGGATGTTCATCATTACTCAGCCACTGTCTGTAGCCAAAACATCAGATGGCAATGAGATAGAGAGGAGTTACTATTCTCTTCCAACCCCCTTTTTTTTTTTTCCAGCAAGATGGAGGCAACATTCAAGACACGAGGTGAAGGAAGGGTGACCACAGCAGAGTGAAATTTCAGTCTGTAGATCCAGGTGGCCAAACGTAGCTGTAGTTTTCAGGCAGACAGTCTCACAGATGCTGTAGACCCTATTCTTGAACACCCTTTGAGAGCCAAATATCAGAAAAGCTATATTTGTCTGCAACAGTGGTCATTCTTTGAGGCAAGATATACTTTCATATTTAGTCACATCACAGAATAAAAATAGGCAGACAAGAAAGGAATATCATGTAGAAGAAAAAACCTAATAGCCCATCAAATTGAAACACTATTTCAAAGTCCCACAACACTGAAGATCATGATTAAAGAAAAAAGCCTCTTCTGACCCAACTTTTCCCTAAGGATCAGAGTAGCCTGTTCATGAAACTGTTTAGTTGCCATAGGGGGTTAGTAACAGAGTTTAACTTAAGGATTATTTCACAAGAAAGCTTGGTTCAAAAGGCTGAGACAGCAAAACAAACTGATGATGTTATTGCAACATGACTCAATGTCTCATGTGAACATGCACCAGTATTAACAGAACTCTTCATCCCCAAAATTAAGCTGCAGGAAGATAACCAAATATCCAGCAGCTTGAACCCTGTATTCTTGCAACACTACACAACTTCTCTGAGCACTTTAAATGATCTGGATGGGTACTTTTCAAATCTTAATCTCTACCAGTCAGATGACAGGGCAGCCTTTCTTCTTCCAGGTTCACAGGCCTCTGAATATTCACACACACTCACAGCCAGGGAATCAGAGCATCCATGATGGCCTATTTATCTGACACCATAGCCTACTTCACAAAAATGGACTGGCCCTAATTAGTAGAAAGATAATTAAAAAATAAATTTACAAGAATTGTGTCAAGTCCAGGTTTACGTTGGACTGGGCAACTGAGAGGAGTGCACTAACAGACACAAGAGAACTTTGAGTACCTGATTCGTTCCTTTACACCTTTTCTATCTTTAACTATTATTCTTAGACCAATTTTAAGTATCCCAGACTATCTTCTGCACTTCTGGATTGTAATCAATCTTATTTAGAGCTATCTCTAGCAAGTCTGTCCCACATAGCAGCACAAATAAACCTGAGGACAATGTGGCTTTTCCATATTCTTGGGAAGCTAGAAGCCAACTTTGGATGCTTTTAGGAATCATTTTAGGAAAACCATCCCACAAACACACAGTAAGAGCAGAAAGTCCCTGTGTGGCTCTCAGTTGTGCCATTTGGCTCATAGTCAATATTTTTCCCATATTTCTCAATGGATACTATGTGTTTATCAAGCATAAAAGGAGTAATTATTAGAATTCCTGTGTGTTAGAATTTTATGTATACACAAAAGTACATATTAATTAAATAGAAAAATTAGCACTAAGCACAGACTATATATAGCCTAATAAAATATTTCACTACTGAAGTGCAATGGAGATTAATAAAGATAGAGCTTTAGAGAGCATTTAGCCATTGATAAATAATGCAATTAATCATTTGCATGTGATTTGAAGAATAGAGAAATATTATCCCTTTATATTCTGTAACACTGGCAGACTTAGGTTAAATATCATTTCAAAGTGTTTCTTAGCTGAATCTAGTATCCCACTCTTTTGAGGGAAGTTGTTGGATCCCACTTAAAAGGCCAATAATCCTGCAAAGAGGAAGACCACATTACCACAAACAACTAAGAAACACTCCAACAATGAATTATTAGACATTTACCAACAGGCCTGCCATGCTCAAAAATAAGTTAGCATTATTTTATAGTAATTGCTGGATATTTGCTGTTTAAATCACACACATGAGAGAACAACTCCCAGCAAGAAAAGTCTCTTGGGAGAAGCTCCAAAGCCCTCACCACAGAAAGACATTTCAGGATCTGTCCCTTACATCTTGACATTATCCCAGGACTTGGATTACAGGAATAACTGATTTTTTCAGGTTGGCAACAAAACAGGGAGGACAGGGGAAGGTCTTAACTGCAACCCCCCTGAAACTTTCATTTCTTTTCTCACAACACTGAAAGAAAACCATTTCACTGGGCGCAAAACACGTTTTCAGTACAGAACATTTCATTTGCAGGCACTTGGAGGAGAATCAAGTGAAAAAGGTCAGATGCACAAAACTGCAGAAGGCCACTGCCTGTCCCACTTACAAGCGGATAGATCACTCACTCTGTCTCAAATCCCTTCTCTGCCCCAGAAGGCAGGAATACTCATCATGTACACAGGAATATGCTGGCTAGAGGCCCTTAATGGCAGTCAGAGTACAGGAGGTGGGAACCTAGAAAGGCAGTGCTGGTGGTTACTGTACAGTCTGATATAAACTGGGAACAAATTCACAGAGGCAAAGACCAGATCTCCATTCTGTCACCCCCAGTAGTGGGGGTGGTTACCTCTGACAAACATAGCTCGCAGCTTTCCCCAAATGACAAGTTTCATATATTAAATACTTAGCTACCAGTTGAGTAAACTGCAGAATCTGATATTTTTCCTCAGCCAGGGGTCAGGACAGTTCCCTCAGAAATAGAAGCTCATGATTGTAGACTTCACTACATCCTCTTAGTATCAAGAGGGAGGACTGAGTGGTGCCCTTGCTTATCTTCTTGCCTCCTCCTGCCTGCAACTAGCAGGGTGCTGGAAGGTGGCAGCTGTAGGTTCACATTTCCACAGCCCCATCTCCTACACCAAACAAGATGACTGAGACCAAAGCTTTCTGAGAGTGGTCCACTGCTTTCTGAGAGTAGCCCTCCCTTACCACCTACCCCCACTGCCACCCTGACCACCACTTTCTTCTTCCATACATCCTGTCTACCCAAAAAGTCCATTATAAGCGGAATAACAAACTTCATCTAAGATATCAGAAACTTCTAACTTGGGGGAAATATAGCCTTTCCTCTTCATTTCCTCCAGTCTGCTTTTGTTGCTCCCTTCTTTGAACAGGCAATTAATTTGGAGGCAAACTCAGGCCAGGTAACCTGCAGGTCTGTCCTCAGAGAAGGTGATGCCCACACTCTAACAAGCAAACTGGCTGGAGACCTGCCTGCTTGTGCCATTATCCCAGACTGCTCAGGTATTCTGCTACTGTTCTCATGGGAGAAGAGGGATCAGACTCCCCTTCCTACACTTAGGAGATTAAGCCTTGAAGATAGACTGTTGTGTTATTGAAAATACCAGCTTTCCAACCGCTCACTACACTAATGTGTTCCTGCTTTGGCATTCCAGAACAGCTTCTGTGACCCTCCCTCAGCACGCTCTGCACCCCAGTACTCTGCAACCACCAGATAGCATTGATGTCCCCTAATGAAAACAAGCCCTTCCTTTTCCTGGCTGAGAGGCAGGCACTGTGACTCAGCAGAAGTTACTGTGTGAATAAACACAGTGGGCCAGACCCACCTTGACACAAACAGCCCTTTGTCACCCTTCTGGTGATGCCAGGGAGCCCTGGTATGATTGCAAATGTGCTTTAGGCCCAATTTAAGGTATTTTTGTGGTGCCAGGGACATGTAAAGTAGCCTCAGAATAAATTAAATCAGGCTCAGCAAGGACAGAAATTCTACAATGGTATTTCTGTGGGAACTTCCCCAAAAGTCATCTCCCACTGAAACCCTACTCTAGGCTGATGCTCATTCTGCTGGTCACATGTGGCTCCCAGATCTTTTTGGCTCATCAGCCTCTGAACATATGTGATGGCGTCTCTGTGTGGTGGAAAAAAAAAAAAAAGGAAAAAAGAAAAAAGGTGGCTCTGCTTCCAACTCCACAAAGGATATGAGCAAGCTGTGTATGCTTCAGCAGCCCATGTCAGTCAGTAAAATTAGATCCTTACAGCCTTCTCCCTTGAAGACAAGTAACTAGCTAAACATCAGGCTGTACAGGGCTCTGTTAGAGGCAGGAGTGCAGCAGGAAAACGGCAAGAAGAATGCTGGCTTGGTTCTGCCATTGCCAGAGTTTTTCCAAAAGCTGGTCCTCTCAGACAGCAGCAGTGAACAGGTTGCAAAGGCTATGTGGAGATAATGGGCACTTTTCAAATTATTACAATATAAATATATACAGTGTTTTACTTTTTATTATGACTTTTTGATTAGCTTTTTTCAGTAAAACGTAGTAATCAAATATCTGCACATTTATAATTATTTTAAAATATAGATTTATTTTTCTTGTCTCTTTTGTTTGAGTTTTAAGATGAAAGCAAACAGTCCAAGGTTATCCTGAAGAGAAACTAGGTATGTGAAGCTCTTGTTAATTCTGCCTATAGGGAAAAAATAGGCTTCTTCAAATCTTTAAAAGAATGTTTCATACCATAATAAATGCAACAGAATGAACTGACTGATTGTTTGAGAAGGGCAAGAGGGGGTAATTTTACACAGGTATGGCCAGTACTGTCCCTGGTGTCTATGCTGAAGGTTATACTCACAAGTCTTTTACAGAACTACTGCCATTCCATGCAAATTCCTTTGCAAACTGTATTAGAAACATTCACTGTGATCTTTCTAACCTCTATGTCTGTGTCCCCAGTAAGAGAGAGTTGATTGAAAATGCAGAGACCAATGAGCACTTCCATAGAATTTAATCTGAGGACATCCTAAAGACATGTCAGTTTGGACATTTGCTGACCTTTTTTTTCCTTTAAAGTAAGTCAAGAGTATTAAAGAAAAAAATAGTAAAAACCTTCCTGAAAGGGTTAATTTTTTCCCTTACAGCTTCTCTAAGCGGAACTTATATTCTTAGTCTGACTTAAGGATATGGAATAGAAACGCTGCCAACATCTGTTGCGGTCAGAGACAGATAAAAGAGACTAATTCAGAGCTAGAAGAACCCATGTACAGTATTCTGTGTTTCATTACCCTTTTCATAAAAGCACGCAAAATAGTATATGATAGTATGGAAGATAGATGCTCACCTAAACTTCTTCACTGTAGAGACCCAAAAGTTTCACATGTATATAAGCACCCTCATCATCACACAGAGATATGGAGAGAGCACAGCACGAAACATTTGACTTCTAACTGGGGAATTCCAAGCTGAGAATATTTCAGAAACATCGAGTATATAATCACAATGCTATATAATGGGAATGATTGAAAGAAAGAAGGGAGACAGGTGATTTATGAGCTTAAAAGTATTGGGAGCAATATTGATTTAGTCTACCAACTACGGAAAAAGTTAGCATAGAACAGATTAATATGCTAATTAACTTTGGATGTGGATTAGCTCAAACTTCAACGTACTCAGAGTATCCTCACACAGATAAAGAGAAGCTAATGCAATTTAACTCACATCCTAATTCAGTTATTATTAATACTTCATGCAGACAAGCCTTCAACTTATTGCAATCAGCCTTTCACAAAACAAGTGTAAACTTAAAGTCTAGTTTTGTTAGTTCATTTACCCCATTATCAAAGTTTTTATTAAATCTAATAATTTTCTACTCAATAACACACTTATGTATCATATATACAAAGAACTGTTAAATCATATTTATTGAGGTTTTACCACTGTTGGAGACACATATTTTGCAATATTAAAAGCCTCAAAATATGTTTTAAATTATAAATAAGTATTTGTTTTGTCATACTGGCTTGTTTGGTTTGGGTTTTTTTGCAAATGTTTTGAATAGCTGATCTTTACTTTAGATGCATGGAAATCAATTATTTAAAACCCATTTTGAGGTTTAAACAACTATACTATGTCTACCTCTTCCATAATCTCAGCCTCCATACATTAAAATCAACATGCATGCTGCTACTTAAAGACAACTTGCTACAGCTAAATGAAGTATCTGATATAGCTCCTAGATCCCAATGCATGTGTGCCAGTTGTTAAATAATACACCCAGGAGGCTAATAGAAGCCTTTGTGCAAAATGTGATCCAGGAGGATTTTGCCATCCAAAACCTGCCAGCCTCCAGATCAGCATTTCTATGACTGCAGTGGCAGCTCCCTGCAAAAAGACAAGGTCTGAGCAAGAAATAGGAGGCTTTAGTACGCCACACAAGTTCTTCATGTTCCACAGTCCAAAAAAGACTTATCTGGAGCCAATTTACCGTGTGTAATTTATACCAGACCCTTGCTGGAATGACTTGCACTCTTGCAGCTCTTCAGATGTACATCCAATAGGGAGCCGCCACTCTGTGTGAGTGTTACTACAGAGGTCCAAGTACAAAACCCAGTACCCAGAGACACCATGTGGCTCTGTAGTTCTCCTTGAGAGAAGCTGAGCCAACAGCTACACACAGCCATGGATGTGCCAGGATGTATCTCTTCTACTTCTGAAAGGTATAATACAGGTTATTTTCTTCTTTTTAAGATTCAATAGTGCCCTTCAATAAATAATGAGGTCAAATAGTTATAATGAGGTTTTCGGCCTAAGAAGTTTGAGGGTTTAATTTAGCTATAATTTCAGAACAGACCCGGTCCTTAGAGATGTTGAGCACTGGCTATACTTAATGGAAGAAATGCATAAGGAATATACAATTTTCTTATGAATCTGTAAGGCCCTGGTAGCCTTTCACAGCATTTATAAGCATGAAATTCAAAAGACACTATATAATACTCTACAGCCTACAATGCAGCGCAGATATCCAGCTTTCAGCAAACCAGCTCCCAGAGCAGAAGCAGGCCAGACTAGGCAGCACCAAGCTCAGCAGATGGCCTCTCTATAAACACTGAAGGAGACCCGAAATAAGCAGAAGCTAGATAATTTTATTGCACTTACAGAAGTTCTTAATTAAAAAAAAAAAAAAGTAAAGTAACATTCTTGTTACTTTTTCTTCAGAATGGTTGGAGCAGCTTTTGTTCAATCCACTGACAAGTTTTTTAGATAGTAATGTACAGAAAGTAGATCATACTCCTCTGCAAGTATACCTTAGACCCCTAACACCCCGGGGCTATTAAAAGGTCTCACACCACCCCTGTATCCTCATTATTTTTCAACAGGGAGATGTGGTACAGGGAAGCAAAACATCATGTAAGCAAAGTATCATATAAGCAGTCAGTAAGGGAGCAGAGTGGCGAACAAAGTTGCCATGTCCTAGATCACCACCCTAATATATAATCTAGGTGATCCTTCTAGCTTGAGCAGAAGGAGGGAGTTCCCCGGCACTACGTGGCCAGGAGTTCCTGAACTGCAAAGCAAGATTGTGGGATACTAGAAGCTTCACCAAAATTAAAATAAGTAGATTTCTATTAGTTGAATAAGCAAATGGCTTATGCCAGAAACATGGCAGGTCTTTAGTTATTTAAGACGCCCACTCCCCTCTGGGAAAGGACTGGAGATCTTTCCTGGATATTTTTTGCTAAAGTAGCAGAAATTGTTGCAGCATCAAGTATAACATCAGTATGTAATGTTCTCATATTGCAGACCCTCAGCCACACACAGCAGTTTCACCAGCTTTGATATTTATCAGTGATAAGAAAGTTCTTTTAAATCCTCACAGCAGTCAAAACACTCCACCAGAGAAAGCCTGGAGGATACTAGGGAGAAAGGACAAGGCTGGATTCATTATTATTTTAACAACAGCCCACTCTTTCAAATCAGTTGATACTTCTGAAGGCTGTTCAAGTGGTGGAACTGTTTCTAGGCTATTAACTTGGTGTAAGTATTTACTCTGAATAATATTTTGTGATTCAGCTGCCAGATCTCTTTTATCTGTAGCAATTTCCAGTTAGTAGGTGTCATTTGCACATTGCTTTACATATATTTAAGAATTTATGGATTAGCCGTGTGTTTCCCAGCTTTGTAACAGATTTCCAAGCTGCTTCCAAGAGCTGATTCAGCAGTAGGACACCATAGGCTACAATATCACCAAGCACATCATGGGTTGTGTGCTATGTATGTGGTAGCTGGTCAATATCATGACTTTCGTGACACATTTGCTTGCACTGGGCTTCAGTATCAGATACATATTTTGACTTTATCCCTCACACTCTATCAGAGGTGTGTAAAGTACTAGGAACACCTGCTTTAGCAAAATAGTAAATATTATTGCTCTTATAAGACCACACAATAAATATGAGTTGGTAATGGAAAACATGCCTCAAGCTTTCAGTACACTGTCACCATTTCAAACACCATTTAAACACCATTTTCCATGGCCTGTCACCATTTAAAGGAATGCCTTTTCATTCTTTAGCCCTTGCATCCATGGATTGTACACCACTTTTTACAATCTGCCTCTAACACCACCTCTCCTTGGCATCAAGCAGTCACAATAGACAAGAACCCAGTCTCAAGAGGTTTACAGTTGAAAACAAAAGAAAAAATTATCTCAGGAAAAAACCTTGTAAGATCAATAAATATTATGCTCCCATTTCATAGATGGATAGAGAGATCTCTCTGTGTTGGATCTAATAGACATATACAAGACCTGCAAAGTAATACAGCAAAGGTTCTAGCAAGGCTAGGGATCAGCACAAGTTAGAAAACACAGAGAGCTTGACTCCGTTCTTCAACCAAACATTTAAAAAAAAATCAAACTTCTAGTTATAACAGACTTATACCAGTTTAGATATCTCTTACCCTCTCCTCTTTCAAAGCCTCAGCTTTCTCCATGGTGCATCAAGGAGGGCAGCAATCATCCACAGCAGTCCCTACCCACAGCACAGCAGGAAAGAAGGGAACCCACATCCTGAGACCCTCAGCCCTTTATAGTTTGTTTTGCCACCTGCTGTGAGACCCAGCTGGGATGAATCCTCCAGAACTGCTCCACCCAGAACACCAGGCTGTGTAATTCATGCAGATTCATGGCTGTCAGAGTAGAAAAGGAGCCAATCCATCTCCCAGTGTAGTAGCAATTTTGTCTGCTAACCAGGGCAGCAGCAAATTCTGCAGCAGGCCCAGAATAAAAGTGTTGTGAGCTCCATGCAAAGTTCCTGCAGAAATCTTTCCAATCTTCTGCAATAAAAAGCTACTCTCTCTCCTCCACTAGAAACACCTTCCTAGTGATGTGGTTCTTACAGTCAAAATGATATTGGTACTTTGTTGGCACAGACCTTTCATGAAGACCACAAAAATAGTTGAGAGTTGTCAAATGATACAGAAGCACCAACATTTCCCCATGGCAAGAAAAAAAGCTATCAGCAGCAGCCTAAAACCAAAAGGGTTGATTTTTGTTTACGATACTTGACTATGAGAGCAAACTGGGCCACCCATTTAGAGCTGGATCCTGCTCCCTGACTGCACAGCTACTTTTAACTTCTGTGTTTTTATAATAAGTCTGGCTATGAACTTTGCTACAGCTCCTCATACAAAGAGAATTCATAGACTTTCAGCAAGTCTGCTATATTTTAGGTTAGATGGCAATTTTATCCAAAAAGTGACAAGAAAAAAAGTGGCTTTTCTTACTTGGCAGATATGTGCCCTGTGTGTATTAGGTTATAATTTATTCATGCTGGTGATGAAATACAGTCCCTTTGTTTTCAATCTCTCAGCCTGCAGAGCTGGTGGAACTCAGAGAGAGAAAGAGCATCCACATCTCACAGCTTTCCAGAGCACATCTGTGTAAAACTTGAAGGATTTGTTGTCTTCTTGGCTTTTGTTTTTTGCTTTTTGGTTTGTTTTTTTTTTTAATGTTTATAAATTTCTGACTGTAACAAGCACAGATGGATCTGCCCTACAGGTGCCCGACCGAGCTACTGCTTTTCCAGCTGCTTGTCCAATTCAGGACCCACAAGATCTATTCGGCTACCAGTAGGTAAAACATTATGAGATTCACCATGAGGCTAAATCTGTTGCGTCCTCACATAAATCCCTTGCCTCCAACAGCTAGAGCTTTGAATAAAATTTGTGAGATTTATTATAAAAATCACCTGGCCCACAAAAATGCTACTAAGGTTAAGCAAAAGCTTTATAATAAGAGGTAAGCCTGCAAAGCAAGAGTGTATTTTGGCTATAGCTCCACCTCTGTCCTTTGGACCTGTTGCCACAACAGCCAGATTTGCCTCCTTCTGATAGTGAAGCCCAGTGCAAGCAAATGTGTCATAACAGTCATGATATTGACCAGCTACCACATACATAACACATAATGTGTTGCTTCTAAGAAAAAGTGTAAGAGGTGGTAAGCCCAGTCCAACTTTGAGAAGGGTTCCTGCAAAAAAAGCGTATAGAGAGGACAGAGGAGGAGCCATCCTCCCTGTTCAGGGATGTGTGGGACAGGCTGGTCTTGAAGACAAGCAACACTCCATGCATTTGTTGGGTGGCATGTACAAGTATTCCTCCAACAGTATCCCTCAAAGCTGGCCATCAGGTAAACAGCACAGATGCAGCTGAAAACTCTATTCCTTCCCAGTGGCTCCCTCCAGAGTCTGGCTTCTGGCTTCCTGAACTTTAGGGGAAAGCTTTATTTGGCGGATGGTGAAGGTGTTGATGGCTTAGGGTTTTTTAGTTTCGACATAATTTCATTAGATTCTCTAAGATAGAAAACTTTAGAAATAAAACAGCCAAATACATAAATAAAAGGAGAAAAAAAGAAAAAAAAAATTATGTCACCCTCAAGCAGTTCCATCAAGGGATGACATTTTAAATCACATCATGTCTCACACCCATTTCTTAGTGCAAAATAAATCACTTGAACAGAGTGCAAGCCAATTTTTACTTTAAAAAATGTTGTGTCCTAAGGCTCTCTTCTTGAACTTCAAAAGCATACTTCATAATTACTCTACCTATCAAAGGAAACTCAATATTTCACCTCCAACCTCCCTCTGCTTGTGTTATAATTTTTAATTGTTAATAAATTATATTAATTTTAGACTGGTTATTCTCTCTTGAAATTACATCTTTCAAATGAGTATGCAAACTTATTTTAAATTAACATATTTGCCATAAAATTATATATCAGTAATTTGTTTATGACTTTTCTTGCCTCTTAATTCTTGTATTAGGATTTCAATCTTGGGTTACCTCATTTAATTTTATTTGAATACTGTTGTCTCAACTTAAGAGTCAAAACCTATTTCATAGAGCTTGAGACTTCTGAAAAGCAAATACTTTTCATTATTTGGCATATTTATATATTTTTGTTTGGAGGCATCATAATGCACTGCATGGCCTTTTGTCGTTGCAAGCTTAAGAGGGGTGGAAAATGTGGAGGTCTTGTTTGCAATCTAAAATCTGGTCTCGCAGGTTCATGCAGTCACTCTTAAAGAATACATCACATTGGTATTTTTAGAAGGGCTACATTGTTTTCTTTAGCTAGCAGGTATTTTACTTCATGCTCAGTCCTTGCAAATACATTCAAGAAGATCAGGCATGGCAGGCTTCAGGTAAGGTATTTTCTGTAAAGGAGAGGGTGTTACTGGACAAGGAAGCAAGGTTCCTGTGCATATTCAGGTCTGATAATGAAGGCATCATTCTTCATAGATTCCAACGGTCAGTATTTAAGTTCTCACTGATTTCAAGGCTGGTCACATCTTAAATGGATGAATAACTATTGCAAAATGGTAGAAAAATGTCAGTACGCTGTTGCCAGAATGACATAAATCAGTGCTCTCAAAAACTCCAGCATGCAGAAATACCTTCATGGTAGGACCAACCACACATGGCAGGACCAACCACAATAGTTGCAAAATCTTGTGCCTGAGAGCAACCTGTGTTGGGAAACAGGCAGAAAATTTCACACCCAAGCAGTGTTTAGTTGGCTTTTGAGGCCCTCAGAGTTGATCAAGGCATACTGGATCACACTGCAAAGGAAAAAAACACATCCAGTTGGTGAACCCACTATGTGACTGAACAAACATTTTCCCCATTGAAAGAAAAATCTTCCCAGAGATGCCTCTGAGCAGGACACAGGAAAGAAAAACAAAGCAGAGATTGTCCCTGGAGAATACGTTGCACATGTTTCATTAAGACTAGTGTCTACAGGACTCTGTTCAGTGCCAGGTGGGTACTCTTTAGTCTGTAGAGTGCTTTTTTGATAAAAAAAATAAGACTAGGACTGTCTCATCATCCCAATAGATTACACATCCACGTACAAAATCATTTTTTTCCAAAGTATCAGCAGACAACTGTAAATGCCCCTATTAGAAGAACTCTGGCTAAAAAAATCTATGAGACAGGCAGCCTGTATCTTAGACTCGTGCTCCCCAAATCTGCCACATTTTGTCATCTTGCCCTCATTATTCTTCATGAACAACAGTCTTCCTGTAGGAAAGAAATCTGGGTTTTGCTCTTCCTTCAGCCAAGCTCTCTGCTCACAATCAAACCCACTGACTCAATTACTTTTTGTGAGTCCTAATGGCACCCATCACGGATAGATGAATTAAATCACAGGAAGATGGAGGAAGTACAAGTGTACCAAAGAAGAATAGTTTCAGACCAAATTTATGGTCTTGAACAAATCTGAAGGCACACTCCCAGCTCATTGAGATGAAAATGTAGTTCCTAATTCTTCCCATATGTTTCAAACAAAATTTTATGAATGAAAGATAGATCTTCTTCCCACTTGTTCCCTCCTAGTGCAACCCACCCCACTCCAGATTAACCCACCTCCTTCTCATTCCATCTCCTCTGTGTGGTGAGAAGCAAAGCAGGGAGCTGAATCAACAGAGACACTGGACTCCTCCTTGCCAAAGGAGCAGGCATGTGAAGTAGAAGGCAGCATGTGCTGGAAATTCAGATGTCAAAACACGTTTTTCTCTAGCAATATAAGAGAGGAAGAAATCATGTGGAATGAGGCAGTACAGTTCCTCTCTTTTATGTTGCAAGGGCTTCCAAAAGAGATGAGTCTTCCAAACAAAAATGAGGCATGGGTAGTTTTCCAAATGTTCTCTTTTATTTATGATAGTTGTCTTCATTTAATGAGCAACATGTTTTCTCTTAAGTCTGGCATAGCCACTGGCTGAAGCAACAGATGTACCACACCGATGATCTTCAAGAAGGAAAACACATCTGTCTGCAGTAGTTTTTTGGACTCTGAGGAATAAGTGTGCAAGCCTGTGGGAACTTCACAGTCACTTGAAGTCCTAATTTATTCATTGTTGATTTATTTATATACCTTTATGCAAGAGCTTAGTGGTACACGATAATGTACATAGAAGAGTTCTAGCAAATAAATTGTATTTGTTACCTATTTTAAGATATCAAGCAAAAAAATAGACGAGGATTTAGACATCTGTGAAATGATGTTAGATCTTCGGATACTGAGACGGGCATTGGAGGTTTGGACGTTTTATAATGTACACAATTAACACACCTGGGAAAAAATGCATACACTGCCAGCTAAAATGCCTAATCTCTTCTTTAGCACATTTGTGGTTTAATTACAAAGCCTACTGAACAATTAAAATTCAGGTCAGCACACAGCAGAAATACCAGGCTTTGATGTGGGGTCAGTATTGGTCACAGTCCTGTACTCATTACATAGGTTAATCAATTTAGTGGAGTAAATATGACAGGACTGACCAAACATCTATGTAATTACCATTGCTCCAAGAGCACAGGCGAGCACGGCTGGTTTATGTGTTTGATACACAAGCATTATTTTTTTCTAAACAGAGACCTGGAACTGTTACTAAAAAGCTGAATTGTTTCTTCCACAAGCAGTCCCTCCCATTGCTGCTGTCCATCTGCACGTGTGACATGCAGCAGGGTGTGCACCCCCATGTACACGCATGCCAGCACCCTCACACACACACACACACACGCACAATAGTCTCATCTTTAGATTAGTAAAAGTGACTGTCTCTGCAGCATCCCACTGGCTGCAGCTGATGATGTTCTCTGCTGTGTGGCAAAGCCACTGTGCAGTAATCTCATATGAAGTAGTGGACACATTGGTGCTCCTCTCTGAAAGATAAAGGCATCTGTGTGACAGTGGCACTGAAATGGACTGGGAATATATATTTGTGACTGCCCCAGCCATCTTCACCCCCTAGCCCAGCTCATGAGATCTACTGATTTTGGACACCTTTCATACTAACTACGTAACAGAATTGGATCACTACAGCCAGATCAAGTATTGCTTTCTCTTGCCCAGACATAGATTCTTCTTGACCTTCAAATAACACAAATCCATCACAAGTTTCAGACAGGTCATTATTTGTCCAGCTTGAGGTATGTAATTAAGGCCGAAAATGTCAAAACACCCTGAACTGGAGAAGGGAGATTGCTGCTGGGTTTTGGGCAGGATGCACAGTGTTTGCTTCCTGCCCAGAAAGCCAGAAGTTATCAGGTTGTTCAGCCTGGGATTTTCACAATAAGCACTGAATTTTCCCCTGGAAGGAGAGTGACAGCGAGGAGGTTTGAGCTGGGATTTTTGCAACAGTCACCAAACTCCCAGGGAAATTCAGTGAGAGCTGTAGAGTTTTGATCCCTCACACGGAAGTTAAAAGCAAATTAATATGCATTTCAGTGGGAGCAGGAGTAGGTCTGGGTGCCACAATCCCATAAGCTTTTTTGAAAATCACATCCTTAAATGGTAATATTCTGATACTCCAAATATGTGGGGTTAGGTAATTTTTTCTAACTCTTAAAAAAAATTAGTTATAATTTTCTTCTGCCTTTCAGTTCCTGTGAGATAAAACGGGTCTGGCTTTACAAGCAGCAAGATTTACCAGAATAGCTCCAGAGAAGTTTTAAACCATTTTCTACAGTATTTCCAACATTTTCCCAATTTTCCTTTCTGTAAAATGTGTGCCATACTGGGTATAGGACCATGGGCACTATCCCAGCTGAGCATTTGTCTGGACTGACACATGGGCATTTGTGATGGGTGTCACCTGAACCCTATTGATCACCTTTGTGGCATCCTCCCTAGGAGCAGCCAGCCAGCCATAGGTGACAACTGACCAAGGGAGGAGGCTGCAGAAACACCTCAGAGGGTACACACAACAGGGTACAGCATGGCATGGTAGTGGAGTGCTGGCTTTTCATTAGGGTGTGTCAAAATATTAAAATAGGGCCGTAAAGAAGGAAATGTTTTTACAATAAACCATGGGTCATCCCTTAATAAAACAAACGTTTAATTGCTGCAGAGACAATGTCTGTGTCTCCTTGTGCTTGTTTGCTGGCTTCTATGCAACAGCCTCTTTACAGACTATTGGAACAGCAATAACAGAAGCCTTTAAGTACTGCTACAGTGTTAATGCCTACTACTAGTAATAGGCGTTGATGAACAGATCTTTACTGCTCGTTTTCTGTTTGAGTCCTACTCCCTACAATACTCTGCTCTCTCATTCTCCCCACCCACTGCATTTAAACGAACAAACCACGTTTTCTTTATGTCATCTCCATCCATCCCGAGAGCTTTGATCACCAAAGGAAACATGTCAGAGCTGGCAGTGTTCTCATTCTGGAGGAAATGTTGACATTTTGGACTTATTTTTCTTGTGCATCTGAATGACAGCAAGTATTTTCAATTGGTTTAGTTTTCCAAGGAAAAAAGCACTCTGGTCAGGATAGCTTATTTCACTTAGCTTTAACATATCATTTCTAGTCTGACTTTATTTATGTTTTAGAATTACTTTATAACTGCTTCCTAAAAAAAAAT
This sequence comes from Corapipo altera, assembly GCF_003945725.1. Lineage (NCBI taxonomy): Eukaryota > Metazoa > Chordata > Aves > Passeriformes > Pipridae > Corapipo > Corapipo altera. Next base: position 23,344,197 of record NW_020884876.1, read on the forward strand.
ATAAACCAAGTGATCAAGGAAGAAGTTGCTTGGAAACAGAACACTGAAGTTGTTTGTTGTGGCAGTAATCAAAAAGTATATATTAATATCATGCTTTTATATTTTCAAATAAAATTCACTTAAATGGCCACAAAGCCACAATACATTCTTTTTTTTTTTTTTTTTTTTTAATGGCATTTTGGGTGGAAAAACATTCAGAGCTATTTTCATGGGCTCACTGAAGCTACCAGGGACAAGAACAATATCTTTTTGCTCTTTCTCACCTTCTAATTACCAAGTTTTACTGCCAACTATTCTGTGGACTTCTGCTGGGTCACCGGAGAAATGCAGGAAGAGAGGTTGTGTTATGACCCCTTGAACTGAGTTAGTGAAGTACCAACACTCCATTAGGGACTATATAAATATGTGTCTGAAGAAGGCTGAGTAGTGTAGAGCCTTCCTTCTCACCATTCACAGCAGCAGAGCTGGTTCCATGCTGGCCATTTTCCCCTGTCTCAAGAAACCTCACTTGGCTTCCTTTTTTATTCCCAAGTCTGGAAAACACAAGCAGTCTAAGGGCAGTGCAGTGCAGTGCAGAGCCAGCAGAAGGTGCTCCTATAGCGAGGAAATCTGTCAAATAGAATAAATCCTAGGTCTTCTGGCACCAAATTTCCCTTCTGCTATAATATAAAAACTGTTTGGCATACTCAGAAAAGGGCTTTCGGCATAGCAGGGAAACCAGTTTGGGCTCTCCTACTGCAGAAACCTAGACAGACACAATATTTCTCTTGTTTTTAAGTTACTGTAATCAAGCATATTGCAAAAGAAGAAAAAAATAAATGAAAAGATGTTATTAGGTCCTAGTAGACTTGCAATTTCTGAATTTCTTTTACAAATGCCCATAGAGTATTCCGTCTTTATCCTCCGAAGTCACTGAGAATAACACATCAAAGAGCATGTTTGCATTTCTATAATAGATAACAGCATTGACATAAGCTTCAGGGTTCATACAAACTATAAACTGAATTACCAATCTCCTATCTCACATATTTATAAACTGTAAGTCGGCCTGGAGAAAAAATTCCAACTACAGGTGCAATAATTATTCCATAGCTTTTAAAGAGTCACTTCTGTGCTGCAATCTGAATTCCAGCAGATGGGAATTATCAGTTTGGTTTGTATCAGCCTCTGCTTGCATAGCAGGAGTCAAATGGTAACCTGGACTCTGCTGGTCACTGCCATGGCAAGGTTGACATAGTTGTTTGAACAAGAGATTTTGTCAAAGCTGCAGGTCTCTGTCTCCCCTGACTGAGGAAGGAAGTAATTTTCTGCTGCCATGCTCTGGGATTCCCTTCAAAACCCACAGGAGTTGGCTCTCCTGAAATCCTCTGAAACACTAGAGTCAGAACAGAGCAAGCCGTGATGGCCCAGAGCTTCTGCTTACAAACCTGAAAGCGTTATAAACTATGACATTTCTCCTCATTACCAAGGAAGAAAGAATAAAATTCTGCTTATTTCTGTAAACCAGAAAGCTCACACGGAAAGTGCCCATTTTTGGAGAAACTAGGTGTCTTCCAACCTTCTTTGACACCAGAGCATGAATAAAGCCAGGGGACTCTGCCTAAGAGGCAAAGGTCAGCATAACAGCAGAGTGCTTCCATGAGACCACAGGTAACCCAGCTGTAAGTACACCCTGACAAGGGCCGAATGGAGAAAAGGCAAGGCAAGGTGCCTTTCACCTGTTGGCAGGTGCTGGGTTGTGCATGACTCTCCTAAACCACAGGCCTGAGAATGTAGTTCCTGGGTCAGGATGCACGTCAGTAAAATACAATGTCTGGAGACAGAGTGAGTCATTCATGCGGCAGCTCTCTATACAACCACACTGAGATTTTTGTGCTATATTGTCAGAAAGGAAAACAAAGTGAAAAGGAAAACATTGCTATATAAAGGGTTACCATGCTGTGTCACACAAATATACTGGACTTCCCTTCTGGAACTCCAACACTGGTCTGAGCCATCAGCTTCTCACCATAACTCCCCAAAGTGCCTCTTCTCCTGCAGCTGCTTTCCAGCATGTTCAAAAGCAGAAGAAACAATAGGTGTCAGAGGAAATAATGGCGTGGGATTTGAGAAGGGATGTTCTCTTCCTGGGTAATTTGACAAAGACCAGCTGGACACTTAGATGGACATCTTTGTTTCTAGACCTCAATAGGCAAAAAACAATAGGCGCAATATTTTATGGGAACTTGTCAATAATATTTGGTTCTGGGATATACAACAGCATGTAGGCATTTAAGCCATGCAAAATTAGGAAACTTAAATTATTACAGTTCTGTTTCGAAAATTCAGACCTCTCATCTTCGGGTCTTAAGAAAGTATCTTGTCAGATATTACTCTAATTTTTCATCTTAGAGAATTTATATTGTGTGATTCCTACATTCCCTCTCTACAATACAGATAGAAACAACCCTTGTGGATCCCCTATTGCCTTATGCATACACTGGAAATCCATTAAATCCAATATTATTAATGAACTTGCAACTGAAATCATTACCTTTTTTTTTTTCAGCTACATGACAAGAGATTTTCTTAAATGTGCTGAGCATTTACTAACTTAAAAAAACCTTTTCTGACAGACAGGAGTAATTCCAAACCAGACAAGATATAGGATACCCAAACTTTTGCCCCGTGATGACAAAACCAGCCTATAAAATTACTTTTTGGAGATTCTCTTAGTCTCTTCAGCATGATCGATTCTTGTTTGCTTATTATTGCATCAGAGTTGGCATTAGCATTTGGGGTCGGATCAGCGAAAGGATTCTGGTGACAATAGCAGCATTCACAAGCTCTGTCAACGCAGCATAGTTTATTTAATTCAGCAAACACTTAGCTTTGGCGGCAGAGAAAGGCAAAGCAATGTAGACAGAAATACTAAGGTAGAAGTGCAGAGAAAAAAATTTCTCCTGGCTAGACCACGTCTAGATTCAAAGGAAAATTGAGGGGGGAGCAAGGGAGTGGGATTTTTTTTTATTTTGTTCCTGGGTTGTTATTTTTCTGAAACAGAGTCCTGTTCTTGTGCTGCAAGTGGCAGAAACATGAGGTGAGGATCATTCAGTGATGAAGGCTCTGCAGCTGACAGATTACAGAGCAGATTCAGCTCAGTCTCTTTGACTGTACTTCTCTGCAAATTGAAACACTCTCCTTTTTCTCACTGGATACATTATCTAAGAGGATCGATACAAGGGGGAGAAAAAAGCACAGCTTTCTGAGAAACACAGAGGCAGCACTGAAAAGACACTCCAAAAGGCCCTAAAAAGTACTTGACTCTTGAATAGGTTAGTATTTAAAACATTGGACTGTGTAAGTGAAAAATTGAAAACTGTTCCAGTAGAATATACACCAACACTTTAAAATGGAAGTTTACAAACAAGAGACCCTTTGTTCAGTGGCGCCATTTCCTTTGGTGTTTGGAGGCTTTTTTGTTCCTTTCTGGCTCCAAATGGCCCTAAAGAAACTGAAAATAAATCTTGCTCCAAAATCTTGCTTAAAAAATGCTTTTAGGTTAAAACACAGAAAAACCCACATGAACATGATGGGGTGGTATGCTTGACCAACTCTCCTGTCAAACAATTTCAGAATTTGGTAGCAACAGAAAAGTAGACCAGATCCTCATGTACATAAGGGAAATGGCCAATGCAAACCCAAAATGTGGTTGTTAAATAACATGCAGGTGCAATTATTATTGAGTGCCCCTGATACCTCCACGTGACATCATACTGTCAGGTGTCTTACTTTGTTTTTCTCCAAATGGCTTGCAGCTTTTCTGCATGGACTACTCCATAACCATCACAGCTGACAGAGGTGCTTGTGCCAGATGCTGTGAAATTTGAAGGAGGAAGGGCTCCGGGGTACAGTAGTTGCTACGAGGCTCCTTCAGCTTTATGGTGAGCTCTTCTTGCCTTTTCCAGGGCAGCATCAGCAAATGCTCATCATGCACTGCAAATAATATATATCTAGGCTGGATTTAGCAGAGGTGAGTTTCTGAGGGAGGAGCTGGGCTCACAGAGTTGAGTGAGCAGTTTTGTGTTCTTCTAATAATTTCATTTGGTTTAAGCTTTTAAAGCCCTATAGACTTAGAGAACTGTCCTTACAGATTGTATGTAAATGAAATAAATCAGTATTCCTGCAAAATGCCTGCTGGTAATGTCTTCCCATTATACAGATGTGTCTGAATGGCCAGAGCTACTCACCATTGCTAAACAGGTGGTGGACTGTTTACAAAACCCTCCTAGGTTAAGTATGTATGGTTAATGGCACAGCCCAGCACTATAACTTGCACAGAAGAAAGACTTCATTGCTAAGGGAAAGTGCAGCCAACAAACTAGCCCAGCTAGGTGTGTGCACATTGTCCCACAGCTATGTGAACTGCACTCAGTCAGGGCAAGCAGATAACAACAAATAAAATGCCCTGGTTCAGCAGCATCTTGCCGTTCCAGGGAGAGAGGGATGAAATTTTCCACTTATGAAAATCCCTCACAGCTCTGCAGCTTGACTGTCTACTTGAAATAAAGACATTTTCAACCCTCGAAACTAAAGTCCTGCTGCACGTGGTGTTGTCCTATATGGCCACAGTGAGTGACATTGCTCTGAGAGGCCCCCCCAGACTGCCACCACCCTCTCCATGAGCTAATTGAAGAACATAAACAGCACTTACAAAGTGAAATAACACATGTATTTAATATTTGTGACTATTACAGGCCTGCAGTGTTGCAATTGCCAAGAAAGGCGTGCCAAGTACGCTTTACCTGAGAGAAGGAATGGGGAAAGGCATGCTTCTCCTGCAGCAAGGTAGGAAGCTGTGCCACTGACCCAGCCAAAGGAGGGCTGGCCCCAACCCTCCTTAGTCTGCTTGCCTTGGCCACTGTCTTGGCCACAGAGATGTTCATGCCAAGCTGCTCAGGCTGGACATGTATGCTATATGTGTGCACACACATGTAGGTGTCCAGTGGGGGCTGGAGTCCTGCTGTGTTCCTCATGGCACAGATGCAGAGGATATCACGGATCTGCTTCAAGAGATGAGCCTGTGGAATCACAAGCTGGAATTAATTTTAAGCAACTGCTGCCAAGGCTGCTGAAAGCATGTGTCTGGACACTCATTCATTGTCACTTGTGCTGGAGGCTGAGAGATTAGGAATGAGTAACTGGCCTCAAAACAGCTCTTTACAGGACCTGAAGCCCAGCACTACTCTGACAATCCTTGACCTCCTCCACAAGGAGTTTGTGTTTTCTCCCTTTTACCAAGGAACAATTGATATTAAATACTTCTACATCTTGGTCAACGCTGTTTTCTTTTTCTGTGATAGCCTGATGTCTGAGTCTTATAAAACTAAGACCATGAGACAGTAAGTTAAGGTAAATTAAATTGCTGTGGGGCAATATACATTCGGCTGTTGCACATAACTTCACAGGCAAAAGGGCCTGTGCCCTTGATACACCCAGGTCAGAGGGAAAGGCTCCCCCGAGGACAGTGGCAAAGGCTATGTCACATCTTATGGTCAATCTTTGATTTCAGAGCTGAACACACAGCAAGCACTTTCCAGCCCCGGGGTGGCTAGGAAGCCATTTTCAAGGATTTTCCCCCCCATCTTTCATCCAATCTTCTTTGACACCACTCAGTTTAGCCATGAGTTGCAACTGAGCATTTCCCACCTCACCTCTCCCCTGCCCCACTGGCAGCATGGGTCGCCACACTGCCTGCCCACCATCCAGGCTCCTCTCTGGCACCTCTGCCAAACACACCACTGTGCTGTATGGTCTCTGTTCTCAGCTGGCCTGGCCCATCTTTCCTCGAAACCACTTCCAACAATCCTGTTGAGGCATGGGTACTTTCTTCTTTGGCCTGATGGTAGCCCATATCTCTCTCCAGGATCCTCCAGCCACACAGCAATCTTGAAGGTAGCTCAGCCCTTGGGTCAGTCTCAAGCCATGCATCTGCCTCATCACCCAGGTGATGGCTGACATTTAGGCTCCTGGCAGAACAAAAGGGGCAGAAAAGTTAAATGTTAACTATTGCACATTTACTAAATTATGCTATATTACATTAATGCATATTATTGGGGTTATTAGATATTAGAATAGGCTGCCCAGGGAGATAGTGGAGTCACCATCCCTGGAGGTGTTTAAGGAAAGACTGGACGTGGCATTCAGTGCCATGGTCTAGTTGGCGTGGTGTTCAGTCATAGGTTGTACTCCATGATCTCAGAAGTCTTTTCCAACGTAATTGATTCTGTGATTCTGTGACAGGGATGGATTTCAGAATCAGTGTTAAAACTGTTGCTGCTGCCATTTCCTCATCTACCATACGGTAAATGAGCATTTGTGCTTTTGATGGGAGTAAGGCACAAAAGATCATCCCCTTCTTGCGTGAGAGATGACAAGCACCATAGGTGGAGACCCTTAGCCTGGGAGTAGGATGCCCAGTGAGAGCTCTTGCATTTATACAGAGCCCCACTGAACTGACATGCAGACGCTGGCCCATGCATGATGGTTACAGGCATTGCTCCACACTGAGTTATATTTAACACAGGGGCCTAAATTACACAGCAGATGAAGTCCCTTTGAAAAGGCTTACAAGGTGCCACCTGTTTCCCAGGTCAGAGTCAGGACTTCTGAAAGCACATATGTTTGACAAGATCCAGACCAACTAAACAAAGTAACATTAATAGGACCCCCTCCCCTGCTTGGACACCGAGCAAGAGACAGCTGCCCTGATGCCTGTCTGGAAAATTAGTAGCAGCCCCAGGGGACCTTGCAGGCTTCCCCAGCTGCGAGGAGAATCCATAGGGAGGATGTGCAGCAGTAGCAAGGGAGCCAAAAGTGTGACTGATGGGACAAGGAGCTTCTGAGAGATGAGAATGAGCTGAAGGATATTCCGTTTCCCCAGATGAGGATAATTCAAATAAATTCAAAGATAAGAACTTTCTCCAGAGCATAAGCTTCTCTGGGGCAGAGACCTGATAATTTGGAGAGCATCCCATGTGTAACAGAGGCTGTGTGGGCAGCTCCATAAACCATGGTGGGGAGCAGGTGGGGAGACCTTCCTGAATCAGATATTCATTCAGACCCACAACACCAAATCCACAGCACAGGTCACAGTGCAAATGAAGTAAAACCAGCTCATTGCAACCCTGCGCAAACGTTTGCATAAAGCAACGGACCTGAACATCCCCAAGAGCTGCTCTGCACCCTTCCTCTGGATCCACCTCTGGAGTCTGCCCCAGCTGTTTTTTCATAACATCCATAGTAGTTCCACCATTTTAATATCTACATACAAAACCTCCTGATGCATTTTAGTGAACCACAAACTACCTTAAAAAATGCAACATAAAATTAAAGAATTCACTGTTCATAGCTCCAAGTAGGGAACCAAGTAATTAATATACAGCTTAATCTACAGCTTCTGCTATCCTTATACAGCTCTAGAGCTTTGGCCTGCAGCCCCTATGCTTTAATTGCTCTCACTAAAGATAGCACTCTCCTAATGCAAAATAATCTGGTGACTCCTGTGCCCATATCAGGGCTAAACGCAGGGTGTTTAAGAGGAAGAGATCTCAACATAACAAGGTGTTTGCTTGCATTCAAGGGAAAACAAAAAGGTTTACTGGAAGTCAAAATAATGTATCACATATGAAATAAAATTCCATTAAAAGCTAATTTTTCTAATTATTTAATATTATCCTTGTTATGGCTAATATTTCATGGATGATCCTTTGTTAACATATAACAGCAAGCCACAGCCTGTCTGCATGCCAAGGATACCCTCTTTAAAGAAATATAAATACCATGGAACGCTTCTGATCTTTCTCATATAAAGATTTTTTTTAATGAAACACTATTTAGATGCTTCATGGCCAGCAAACATAAAGAAATGCAATAAAAAGTAGTCTTGGCTGTGAGAGAGGTCTGAAAGACTGATTTTCTCAGGGGACGGACAAATAAACCAGGGAAAGTTTTATTTCATTATCAACATAGTAGTGGCATGCATACATCAGCTGGTATCAATCTTGCTTATAGCTTGGGGCCAGTGACTGACGGCATGCTGCAAATTCAAATTCTGACTTTTCCATCACAGCATGCACTCGGGTCATTTTCTGCAGTTTTTGGTTTTCCAATCTGCACTCCTCTGCTGCCTCACCTTCCTTATGCCTGGAATGACTGCCTGCAATTGGAGGTTCAGGGACTTTTTAAGCTGCAGGTTGTATCCGACTGGTTGTTTCATAGACAAAATGAATTTGCCTAATCCTTTTCTGAATCCATTCGTTCTGTCAGCCTCCATAACATCTTAGAGCATGAAACTTTATAATTTAATTACACATTGTGTAAAAAGGTACTAAAATTAGTAAAAGTTATTAAAATCTTTTAGCCAAGAAGAGTGTTATTATGTGGAGTTTCCTGTTTTGTTGAAAAGCCTTGCTACATAGGCAAGGATAGTCAGCTCAGCTGTCGACTGGAGGGTCACTCAGACACTCAAATTTTGCAGCTGCTCCTTCCTTCTGACCAGCACAAGGCAGGAGAGGAGGTGAGGTAGAAACAGGAGAGAAAACACAGCTTTCTGTGGAGATGTACAAGCCAGAATCAATCAGGATCAGCCTGATCAATCATGCTGTAATGGTCTGGCCTGGCAGATGAGCAACAACGGCCACAATCTGAACCCTGGCTTCAACCCTCTGCAATAGCTGCACCAGTCTCAAAAGGTCCCTCTCTCTCATTACTCTTCTTCCGCACGGCAGAAACCATCCTCCTCCTTAGGCAGGGCTTATTTCTAGAGGTGCTGAGCATCCACACTCTGGCTGAACTCAGTAGGAACCACAAGTGGTCTGAGAGACTTAGGGCAGCATTGCACAGGGAATTGTGTGACTGTAAGTGCAACCATTCACTTACAGTTTTCTCCTCTACCCCATGCTGTCCTTAATGTCATCCTGGTCTTTTTCAGCTCATGGTCTCATCTGTAGGTCCCTGCTCCAGCTCAGTTATGAGTCAAGGTCTGCAGAATTTGACCAAAACCTGCTTGTGTGTGGTGTTCACCCTCCTTTGACAACTCAGCCACATCTGCAGGACTTTTGTTCACATCCCTTTACTTCTCTCAGCCTTAGACAGCCTTTGTGAAACTCTGAATTGCAAGCCAAAACTGTCCATTTGCTCTGGATATGGACAAGTAGCCCATGAGACCCATGCAAAGGAAAATTGAACTAAAGGTGAAATGGCCAACTGCAACTCAGACTGATCTTGCTCGTCATCAAAAGGTGAGCCCTGACTGCTGTCCCTGTATGTCATGCCTCTCTGTCTTTCAGTCTCTGTGAAGACATGTCTTTTTGGATCATTACCAGACCTGAAACCATGAAGTTGTGACGCTGAGATGACAGGGCTCTGAACAATACCCCAGACTCCTGCAAACTCCTAATTGTCTTCTTCTGGCACTTTCCTAGCAAACTCTGTTGCCTTTGACTGGCATTCAGCTGTTACTGTTTAATACCTCTGTAGGGCAAATTAATGGCAGTTACTTCCCTGGGAAGTGAGAGATGGTAATTTAAAATAAGACCTACCTCCAAATAACTTTCTCAGCAAGAAAGAAAATTCACCACCTCGTTACTTGCTTTAAAGACTTTTCCGGGGGGAGCGCCACATGTTTCACCAAGCGCAGCGAGATCCCTGGTACAGCCTGACTGCTGTTCCCCCTCCCTGTCCAGCTGCATATGGGTGACGGACTTGGTCAGACAGAGGTCAGAGAATTAAAAAAAAGTAAATAGGAGTCATGCACTGGGAACACACATTCACTGCATTGCTGAACTGTCTTACTAACCCGGGAGTAGCCTCCCACACTCCCATGCCGTTAGTGCACAGCTGCTGCTGGAAAATTGCCCACAGAGCCTCCCTCCCCTCCCACCTCTTTCAAAGGACCTTGTCTGGAGCTACCAGGCTTCTGCTGGCAATATTTGTCAGGGAACAGAGGACTACTGTCACTTAAAAACAAGCAAAGGATTACAAGATGCTTTGATTTCGTTGGGAGCACAGAAAGGGAATGGTTGCTGTTTCAAAAGCTAGAAGGAAACACTGGTGCACAGTCAGATTCGCATGTTCATTATGTATTTGGCAGAATATATCGACTAGTTTATGCTGAATTCCAAAACAGGTCTAGCTATAGCCATGCCAAAGGCTTTTGTAGAAGGATGACTGCTCCACGAAGCACCTCATATACTTACGGGGCTACAGATACTAATTTTGCACTGTACAAGCAAGTAGAAGTAGAAATAAACATTTTCATCATAAGGCTTCCAACAATGTGTGCACAAAACCCTCAGCAAAAGGTCCTGAGTCGCTTTCCCTAGTGCATCCAAGAAGTCACAGTGTGAGACAAGCACCAGCACTTCAAGTCCAAGCCAGAGGAGCAGAAGCAGGACTCAGTTGGAGGGGCCTTTGAAAATCTGCCCACAGACACTGCCCCTGGGTGCGGCATCCTGGATCTCGGGGATGGAGAAAATCTCATCCGTTCTGGGACACGTATTACGTTTATTTATTCAAGAGCAGAACTTCCCTCTCTAAGAAAGTAGATGTTGACATAAATGGCCAAAACTGCTACGCTGCAATTAAAACACACTTCTTCAGCCAGAATCTCACATAAATGTGGTGTCCAACAAAATTACTAAAGTTTGGATTTTCAAGGCCCCCTTGGGGATGTTGTACTCTACTCCCTTTGAACATCTCTTTGGTCCTTTCAAAAATGCCAGCCTAAAAATCCCTGCTGGGGGGCAGCACATTGCTGTGCTTTTTCCAGGTCTTACCTTTAATACAACATTAACCTCACATTTTGCATTTTTCCATGCATAGCCTTCTGGGTTTAGTTCTGACTCTGAGTCCTGCCTCCCCTTTTATCCACATGCTGTGGATTATCTGATCTGATGAGTCATCAGAAATAATCCTGCAAAGGCAGTTCTCAATGTAAGGGTTAGTTTGCAAGCTACTTTGTGTCATAATTTATTTGAATAAACCATGCCACTTGCCCTGTATTCTATCTTGCACTTAAAAAAAGAATAAGAAAGCAACCACTGAACTGCTAACTATTTTAATCTCAAAATAAGATAACATATTTGTGAGATCTGAGCCACCAATGCCTTCCTCTAAACAAAAGCTCTTATAGTAAAAATGCGCTGGTAAGATTTGCTCATTCAAATCTCATAAAGCCCATGTTGTTGCAAAGGCTAAGAAAACCTAGCTCTTTAAACAGAGTAATTCTGAGCTAAGAACATTAATGGCATCCCGGAACTGGAAAGCTGGATGTGTAAATTAAAAAGCAAAAAGCACATATACAGTCTTAATATCCTAATACCTATTACATGTGATCTCTTTCAAAGTAGCTTTAAATGAGAAGTGCAGTTACTCTTTGATATAGCTGCTAGAAACGTAGCCAGGATGCCCTTTGTTATAATTTTAAAAAATCAGACCACATTTCAGAAAGACTCATAACAAATGAGTCTTCAAAAATCAGCACACATTATTCTCGTTTTGTTGGGGTTTTTTTTCCATTTAAAATATAAATCTTCAGCAAATACAAAGCAGTTCCCTTCACTCAGCAGAATCCTCTTGACTTTTAGCCACCATGACAGAAATGATCATGCGTGCAGTGAGAAATCCTCTCCACACCACACCTAAGTTCCCCCAAGGCTACCAGGCACTGGCATCCTCCTTCATCATCTAGGACCCAACAGCCTCAGCAGCATCTGGAGACTGCAGCAGGTGACTGCCACATCGATGAGCAGCTAGACATAAGTCATGGGGCTATGGGCCACAGTGTCTGCAACCCAAACCTGGACCCAATGGCAAACTAGATATCTAGACGCTGTGTTTGTAAAAGCACTGAAAAGCGACTGCACTGCCAAAGGGACCGTCTGCCAGGTACAACACAAGACTGAGGGAGGACACTTTAGGTTTTGCCCCAAAAATTCTGATCTGTTATTTACAGCTTTTCCTATGGCATTCATCAGAGGAGCAGTGAGCCTCTTTAAACACAACATTGCATTTATTGCCATCAGGTAAAAACGAGTCTTAGAAGTATTATCCTTGTTTTAGAGGCATGGAACAGGTCTGTACTTCTAAACTCATCCATACAACCTGAGGCAGCTGGGGCTGGCTCCCCAGTGATGCCGTGCAGCACCACATGTGGGAGACCACAGGGATAACGCTGCAGAGACCAGGGCAGACCCTCATCGCATCCCTGCTCTGGCCCAGCTCACCGCATGCCCTGATGGAGGAGGATTTATTTGCTTCAGAAGGAATTTGGGAATTCAGCCTATATATTCAACTTGCACGTAAATCATAGACATTATCTAAATGGGGTGGCAAATGCAGACCCAGGGAACACCTATAATTCAGCCACATTGCCTTGAAAAGGCACTGAAAAAGCCTGATTTGAGACATTTCTAAATCTGACTTTCTTTCTTGTATTTTGCAGTCCTGAGGGAACAGGGGGAGCCCGGAGGTGCACCTGGGCAGGCAGGGTGTGTGGGGCGGCAGTGGGGCTCCCTGGGGTTCCCCTCCCACACCCCAGCTCTGCCACCCATGCACCTCACAGCCCATAAAGCAGTCTTGCAGCACCTCAGCATCGGGGAGCCGCAGGGCAGAGCGTGGGCTGCCGCAAAGGGCGCCTGGCCAACAGCGCACCCACCCCTCAGGAGCCACTCTCGACATTTCATCCCAGGGGGAGAAAAATCCGCGGAGGGTTTGCGTAAAAAGACTCCCTCCGAACGGTCACTGGCCTCTCGGGCAGGGGGAAGGAGACTTTTTGCCGCTGTTTGCTCGTGTGTCAGGCAATATAAAGGAGTTTTGCCCCGGGGCCGCGCAGCTACGGCCCGGCCGGGCGCTGCGGACGCGCTGTCGGGCGGCACTTCCCGGCGGAGCCCGCTTGGCTCCACACCCGGTGGTTTTAAACAAAAGGGTTGGGGTTTTTGGTTCGCTGGTTGATTTTTTTTTTCCCCTCCAGTAAATAACTGCAACCCACCTCTGCAAGAATATATTTTGCTTTTTTCCCTCCCGCCCGCCGGTCCCCCCCCATGTGCTCCCCCCGCTCCCCCCCTGCCTCCGAGCTGGCATGCGTCCAGGCCGGAGGATATTTTTTTTCCTTTCCTTTTTTTTTTTTTTAATTTTACTTTATTTCCACTGCACATTTCTACTCCAGCTCCCCAAACTCTTTGATCTCCCCCGCTGTCTCCTTACCCGGAAGAAAACCCCGGCTCTCTCAGCTGGGAGCTCGGCGCACACGTGGGCGCCCTGGCGCGCCTCCATGCTCCTGCCAAATTTAGTCACACAAAGGGCCCGGGGGGGGGGCCCGAAGGGGGATGAAAGGGGCCGCCGGCGGGACATCAAAGGCGCCGCCGCCCCGCCCCACTCCCGCCCTCCCCTATATAGGGGGCGCCGGCGGCGGACGCCGCTTCGCACGCGAGGGTGTCGTGTGTCCCCCCCGCCCCGATTGCTGCGCCCAAAGGGGGGGTTCGTCCTTGGGAGCCCCGTTCCCCCTCTCCCCGGTCAGCCCCCCTAAAGCTCTAAGGGGCTCATCGCGCTGCCCCGACCGCTGGTGCTCGCCCGCCCCGGAGCTGACAGCGGGTTTGCTCTCCCTATTCGCCCCCCCCTCCCCGAAGACTGGCAAGGCAGGATGGTCGTCGGGGAGTGCTCAAAGTGCGGGTGCCTTCAACGCTGAAATGCAGAAAAACCCAACTAACAAAAAGCCACAACCCCCTCTAAAACGCCAAAACCCCCTCAAACGACCGAAATAATAATAAAAAAAAGGAAAAAAACCGTCCAAAAATAATTAAAAACCAAACCAACCAAACAAAAAAAAAACCCCAAACCACGGGAAAAACACAAACCCACGCTAAAATGAAAATAAAATAAAAGAACGCCTAACGCGCAAAAATAAACCCTGTTAAAGCACCAAACGGCGCGGTAGCCGCTGCGGAGCCCAGTGCCGGGCACGGCTGCGGGCGCGCTGCCGGCGGCGCGGGGAGAGTGACGGGGTCCCGCCGGGAGCGAGCGGGGCCACCGTGGGGCCTTGCCCCCCTTCCCCCCCGGCCGTGCACCCCTTCGAACTGCGAGCCCCACGAACTGCGAGTAAAGCGACAGCTCTGAATTGTCCCCAGTCGAATCTGACGTTGGAGTTGAGGTTTCCTGAGTTTATCTTCTTATCATAAATCATTACGGTTTCCACGCGCACACATCCCCCCGCCCCAGTCCCGCCGCCCCCATCCTGGCCCTTTTTTGCCCTCAAAATCTTTCCACCAAAAACCGATCCCGGAAAAAGTCCAGCCCACGTGAAGGAACGGCGGAGGGGGGGGTGGGGGGGGGAGGCTGGAAGAGGGACCCGGTAATGAAACAGACGAGTGGCCGCCCTGCCGGCTTCTCCGGCGGGGACCAGTGCCTGCTCCTGGGGCACGCCGCCCCGTCGGGGGAGCGGGCTGCAACGCTTAGCCTCTCGTCGCAGGTTTTTTTTTTCAGAATGGGACCGTCCCGTAGCAGCTTCGCCCAGCCTGGGTGTCCGGTGTCCGCCGAGCACCAGGAAAGGGAAGAGGGGAGGGAGGGATGCGGAGATGTGCGTCTCCGCTCACGAACCATCCCCGAGTTGTCTGTCGTTTTCCAAACAACCGCTTCCTCATCGCCTCTCTCCAGCCGCCTCCGGGAGAGAGGGGGTTTCCCTGCATCCGGGGAGCACTGCACAATTAAGTACCTTCCCAGGGGTTAGATTTCTAATTTCTTTCTTTCTCGATTATTTATTTCACGCACTTGCTCGACTTGGCAAGTCCATCCCGCGTTTTTCACTACCTTACTCCCTTTCTCGGGGTTTGGAGGGTCTCATTTCTCAGCTGGATATTAATTACTCGTTCGTGGGCGATGATGCAGAGCCGCGGGCGGCGGCGTGGGCAGCCGGGCTCAGCCAGTCCCGTGTCCCGGCCGGCAGTGCCGCCGCGCCGAACCCAGCATCTGCTGAAAACGGATTGAGCATCCCCAAGTTCCCGTTCCTCCGGCTCCCCATTCTTGAAGGTTTAGCAACCTGACGGGGCATGTGCAAAGCACCAAGCGCACCTTTGCGACGCCTAAATCATGGGAAGTTGTTTCCTGCAAAATGTGCGCCCATCGCGTTCGCAAAATAAAAGTTGAGGGTCCTGACGTTTCCCAAGCTCAGCGCCTGCTTTTGTCTGATTTTTTTTTTTATTGTATTCGTGCCTTGCAGCAGGGCGATAGCGGGGCAGCCGGGAGCTAACGGGGCAGCACGATGCTGGAGGAACGGGACGGGGTGGAGGGATGAATCTCCGTTATGCTCTGGCTCCGTTTACCCGTCTGAAACCGGGACAAGCATATCCCCCCGATCTCTCGGGGGCTACTACTTTTCTGCCGGGCACTTGCTGGATTAGGTGGGGATGTCTTAATTCTGCTCTTCGTCCGAAGCGGGCGCGGGCACAGCTCGGGCAATCCCTCGCACACTTCCCACACCGGAGCAGCGCCATGTGGCGATTGCGAAGGCTCAACAAAGCAGCCCTAAAAAAAGCAGGTCTATCTGCCCTTCCCGGGGATGCGGCTAGTGCCTGTGCCCTCCTCGGCGGGCTCCTGGCTGGGGACGGAGAGAAGCGGCAGCGTCCCGGCGCAGCCCCCGCGGCGCGGACACGCACACACACGCACACGTGTGCATTCAGACACACACAAGGACACACAGACACACGGACACACACAGAGGCTACTCAGGGCAGCCAGAGTAAAGTTTGCCTGGGGGCAGCCCCGCACCCGCTCCTCGCTCCCTCCTCCTCCCTCCCCACTGGCCCCGGCCGCCTCCTCTCCCCCTCCCCGCCCCCGCTGCCCAGCCCTCCCTGCCCGGGCGCGGTGTCAGTCACGGCGGCGGCTTCTTTCATCTCCGCCGCCCCCGCCCCGCCCCGACGGCGGAGAGCGGGCGGGCGGGAGCGATGCTGAAGTTGCGCCGCCGCCGCCCCGCGCCCCACCGCCGCCCCCCGAGGGGCGCCGCGCCCGCCGGCTGCGGCAGG